>NW_024382320.1:0-9398 GCF_016835505.1 Polypterus senegalus
GGCGGTTGGCTACACACCACGCAGACAAAAGAGCTTGTTTACTGCTTGCTGCAATGAGTGGGAGGAGCTTATGTGACCGGAGAAGCAGCCTCCCAAGCAGGCTGCAATGCAGAGAAACAATCCAAATAAGGCAACTCTGAAAAAAATGCTTTCGTGAGCACTCTTGCTATATATCTGATCTGCTCGCAGTGAAAGGTAACGCAGCTCTCATTTGTCCTTCTTTAAAAACAGACCTGCAGTGAGCTACTTTCATATTCTTCAAAAGGTATGTGTTTTCTTAGAGTTGAGTATATCAATAATAGATTCAGTCTTTTCTGTATTACTGGTGCAGTCACCTAAATCATTCTTTGATTCAGATAATTTCTGAGATTCTGCTGGCTTCCTCTGATAGGCTGACTATAAATATTAAGCATATACTAGTATTTTAAGTTAGCTTATTGGCATATTTTGTTAAAAGCAAGCCATTGTAATAAGCCAGGGAAATTGAGAGGTGGTAATTTCAACATTTAGAATACTTCTAATAACAATCATTTTTTTTTCATATTTTGAACAAAGAATATACAGCTTTTAATACTGTATCTTCAAGAATTTTAACATTATTTCATTGCATGTGTTTAAATATTATTCTATTAAAGTTATGCTTAAAATTGATGTGCATTTCATGAACAGTTTAGTAATAAATCATAGGCAAAATGTTCACTTTCATATGATATGGGTTCTTTGAGATTATTAGCACATCATTAGGGCCAACGATTTCCTTTTCCCTTGTTTATTGTAAACTTTTCAGTGATTTGATAAATCTCCTATAGACTGAGTGGTTAATTAAGTAGATTCACTATGGTCAGTTATTGGATTCACTTCCTTAAATGTTGCTAAATTTGGGTTGTTTGTTTTTTTAAATACCTACCATGGCCATAACATGGGTGGGAGAGCAACACAGTGGTTACTGCTGTAACCTTTACAGCTCTAGGAGTCTAGTCACTGTTTTTGGAGTTTGCACGCTCATGTGTCGTTGTGTGTCATGTATGGGTAGAGTTATTTCCAAGTAGAGGATTAGTGTGGCGGCAGTGCAGTGAAGTGGTCTGCCGTCTCCTCTTGACCACATATAAATGTTTAAATATTTTCATAAAATGACCCACAACAATGTAAAATTAGTGGATCAACAGTTACTTGCCAAAAGTTGTTGAGATTAACTTAGAACAAAGCTTGCTATTGGGAAAAATGGCAGAATAGGGAGAATTTACTAAAGTGGATGTGAGAAAAGAAAAAGGAAGCAAAATGGGGCAATGCAAATGTAGAGTTTTTTGAAAGGTTTCTTGTAAAAACAAGTGATGAGGAAAAGTACACTGGTGATAACCTTCATAACAAGGATGTTCATGAGATTCCTAATCATGCCAACAGCATTTTCTACAACTGTACACTCCAGCTGTTCTTGCTACTCCCTGCCTCCACCACTCACTTCTTGAGACAGCATTGTCTATAGGTACTGAATGATGTGCTTGTTTGCTTTATTGTCGAGTTTAAATTGGCCTGAAGGCAGTAACTGTGATTGTGTTGGCAGTCCAATTTGTAAGGGTTTGTCTTCATCTTCATGTAACACTGAACTGAACTAAGCAAGTTTGCAAAATGAAAAATGGATAGGCTACCAGATCCTACCTTTGTGTGACACTTCATTAAATAACACTGTACAAATCCCAGCTAAATAAGGCATGCATATGTGAACATTCTGTGTTCGTGTTAAATGCAATTAAGCTTGATATGTGTCAAATGTAAAGACACAAATGCTATATTTTCTTGGCCTGATATTAGCTATTACTGCTTTTGGCATCACTTTAGATTAGGTGTCCTGTAAATTCAGCTGTACCTACCATGTAATTACCTTGTATTTACTGTGTAACACAATGTAATGCCGTGTTTAAGCACTTTCGATTGGATTGTTATTCCTATTGTCACAAGAATGAGTCAGAGACCTCATAAAGAGTTGGGGCAGCCACCCGTATATTATTTTTTCGGCTGTAAAAGTTGTTTTTACAGTAGCACTATGTGCCTAGATCAGAATCAAAACAGAACTGCCGCATTGAGGCAAGATAGCAGTTTTAACACCCCTGAAGGGAAATGCGTCATTGGTGCAGGGAACTGGGAGTGGCGTCCTCATGCCCGGAAGTGACCTCATCTTCGGGGCTGGAAACAGTCAGTACACTCCACCGCCCCCTGGTCTGGCGTAGAATTACTATTGTTTAGGCCCTTCAGCTGTTGCGCACGTGTGTGAGTCTATGTATAATATAAAAATTGTGAGTGAGACACATCTTTGCATAATTTTTAAAAGTATCAAATGTGCTTAATTACATAGTGACCTGAAGATGCATCTGTGCTGCTAAGTAAAGGATGACTACATGACAGCTCTGTCTAATAAGCAAGCTGATTATTCTTTCTGTAAAGTAAACATGATCTTTGTTAGCAATCATTATTTGTTGTAATTATGAAATGCAGTACATAACCTGGTGACATCATCTTAGAATATAACTGGTGCAGAGCCGACTCCTTTCCAATACATTAAAAACACTTTCTGACTTTCTATGTCAGCCTGTGTTATATAAGACTTCAGCCATTAGGCATAGTCACTTTTCATAATCTTCTATTCTGCCTGGTAATACAGGATAACTGGCACTGGTGTCACTAGGTGTATGAACAGTTTACATCCACCAGTCATAAAGCTACTGAACAATCACTTATACTGAGAACTGCAGGAATATTTCCTATGCATCCCAACTGATGTTGCATTAAATATATTCGGTTGTATTCACTGTCTCAACATTGTCTGCTGTTGGTATTGTAACTGCTGAAAGTCAGTAGGAGACATGCAACTAAAATTTCATTGTATAGAACTTACATGCTAGTATGTTTAAATATATACATAATTTGCTCAAAAACAATAATGGTGAAATAACTCATGTATAGTGCTTTGTGATTTACCTATAATCTTAACATTTACATTTACGGTTGAGTGAGCGCTGGCGGGACTAGAATATTGATTTTGCTAAGACTAGTGATTTTAAAGGTATTTCTTTTTCCATATTGCTGACATCTCTGCGTGGCTATATATGCTATATACTATATACTATATGCTGTGTCTGCATTTAGCTTCAGCCTAACCTCCGTTTCGTTTGAAACTTACGGTTTATTCTCTGCACGTCTAGAGCTGCTTGGCCTCCTCGCCTACAATGTGGACTGTTAGGATTTTTGCTTGGTTGTTTGTTTGAGTCTTCTGTGCCGTTATTCAACCTGCGACTGGCATCCTCCAGTACCCAGCTGCTGAGCTGCTCGACTGCGTCTTCTCCAGTCTGTGCCTTTGCTGTCGGTGCTATATTTCGACCTGGGCGTCATACTTCTCCCTCGTCGGAGATTCGAGCGGACGCCTCGAAAGAAATTAACTCTTTTGGTCTGATTTTCGGCACCTCCACATAACACAGATAGGACGCTGACCATAGCGTGTTGGCCAGCTTATCTCAGTCGACTACCACCACTGTCAAATGCGACAGCAACATTGTCAGCTTTGGTCTATTGAACATCCGCTCACTTACGAGCAAGGGACATCTCATTCAGGATCTCCTCATTGACCGTAAGTTTGACTTTCTCTGTTTAACTGAGACTTGGCAGCAACCTCAAGACTTTTCACAACTTAATGAATGCACCCCTTGGGGTTTGTTTACACTTGTCAACCCGTGCATCTGGCCATGGAGGAGGTGTGCGATAATTTATCGCGAAAGTGGAAAAGTCCTGCCGTTGCCTGCCCCTGCTGTTAGCTCTTTTGAATCGACTGTATGTCAATTGTCTGGGCCAGTTCCAACCATTATTGCAACTGTCTACCTTGCATATTCAAATAGAGTAATTCTGGGAGGATTTGGGCGTTACATAATCTGGCGTGCACGAGCGTTAGTTTTCACGCTGGTCGGGATTTATGTAGCGGAAGAGCGTGGAAGTTAGATGCGCAGATTCCTGCATCTGGATTTTTCTGTGCCTAAGCACATTTCGCTTTGTGCTTACGCCATGTTATAGTGCTGAGTTCACGCGCGTGTTATACATGAGGCCCCTGGTCTCATATTATGACACTTGTCTTAATGGTATTCTTAATTCTCTGGCTCGCTAAAAACCAGATCTGTTTCTTTTTCCTTTTCTGCCCCCTGGTTTACGCCTGAACTTCGGCTTCTGAAAGCTAAAGGCAGGCAACTTGAAAGGTTGTTTAAAAAAACAGACTCTTTGTCCACAAAGAGATGTATAAAATCATCTACTCTATTACAAGGTTGTATAGCTCAAACCAAATCTAATTATTACACTCAGTTAATTACTAGTAATACAGGTAACACCAAGTCTTTGTTTTCTTTACTTAATAATGTTACACAGCCTCCAGACTCTTTACCATCTCACCTTCACTCAACTGCCTTCTGTAATTCTCTTATGTCTTTTTTCAATGAGAAAATCCAAAAGATAAATCAGCACCTTGGTCCAGATCCTTTCTGTATTTCTTTTTGAACTACACTCACCTATCCACTCTTTCTCTTCTTTCCAGCTTCCCACTTCCTCTGAAATCTCAGATCTCATCTGCAAATCCAACTCATCTACTTGTCAGCTGGACCCCTGCCTACAGTTTTGGTTAAAGCCTGCCTCCCCTCTCTAGTCCCTCTTATTTCTGCCATCATTCACTCTTCTCTTACTACTGGTATTATTCCTTCATCTTTCAAAACTGCTGCTATAACCCCAATATTAAAAAAACCTAGTTGTGATCCTACTAATTTCAATAATTTTCGCCCCATTTCTAACTTGCCCTTTATCTCCAAAATTCTTGAAAAAATAGTAGCTATCCAACTTCACACCCACTGTCTCACAATAATCTATATAGAAGTTCCAGTCTGGTTTTAGCCCCCTTCATAGTACAGAAACAGCACTTGTTAAAATTACTAATGATCTCCTTATGGCTGCTGATTCTGGTCTAATCACTATTCTCATCCTTCTTGATCTGAGTGCGCCTTTGATACTATTTGTCATACCACTCTCCTTAATAGATTATCTTTGATTGGCATTACTCACACTCCACTTGATTGGTTTAGATCTTACCTTTCAGGCCGCACTCAGTTCATACAGCTTAAAACTTTCACATCCCAACCACACGCTGTTACTTCTGGTGTGCCCCAAGGCTCTGTCCTGGGGCCTCTTCTTTATTATTTACCTTCTTCCCCTTGGCAATATTTTTCATAAATATAACATTAATTTTCACAGTTATGCTGATGACACCCAGCTCTACCTTGCTGGTAAACCCACCTCCTTTTTCCACCACCCTCACTTATTGATTGCATTTCTGAAATTAAATCCTGGTTTTCTTCAAATTTTCTTAAATTAAACAGTGACAAAACTGAGGTTCTCCTCATTGGTTCAAAATCATCATTATCCAAAACCAATAATCTTTCTTTTTATTATTGATAACTCTGTTGTTTCCCCATCATCTCAGGTCAAGAGTCTGGGTGTCATCCTCGACAGTACTCTATCTTTCAATGTCACATTAATAACATCACCCGGTCTGCTTACTTCCACTTACGTAATATTAATCGCGATTGTCCCTCCCTCACTCCTCATACTACTGCCATTCTTGTTCATAGTCTTGTCACTTCTCGGCTGAACTACTGCAATTCCTCCTCTTTGGTCTCCCTAATAAATCTCTTCACAAGCTTCAGTTAGTCCAGAATTCTGCAGCACGTATCATCACTGGAATCCCATCTTTTCACCATATTACTCCGGTCTTGCAGCAGCTTCATTGGCTCCGATCAAGTTTAAGTATTGATTTTAAGATTCTGCTACTAACTTTTAAGGCCATCCATAACCTCGCACCTCCATATCTGTCTGACCTTCTACATGTTGCCATTCCATCCGTCCCCTTAGATCCTCTTCCTCCACCCATCTGACCGTTCCTCCCTCCCAAGCACTGGAACTCATTACCTCGGATCTCGAAATATCAAATCATATTCATCTTTCAAATGTAAACTTAAAACACATTTGTTTAAAATGGCTTTTCTTCTTCCTCCTAATTATAGTGGTTTTGTTTGGTTTTAATTTTTAGATTTTCTGATGTTTTAAGTTGTTTATAATTGTGTTTTGTATTTATTTATTTATTTATTTATTGTTTGTTCAGTGTCCTTGAGTTCTCTGAAAGGCGCCTTGTATAAGTAAAATGTATTATTATTATTATTATTATTAATGTGTTTTTGCAGACTTTTGTGATAGAGATTGATAGAGTATTCATCTTAATTACAGAATTGTGTGATAATGTTCACAATGAAATGGACTATATAAAGTGACTGTAATTTCACTCTTCAGTCTGTACAAAATACTTTTGGTTAGTGTTCACTGTCAAGGACCCTATGCAAACTGAAGACTAATAATAACCTTGCTATACAAAAGACTCTACATAGAGTCGATATTTTCTTAATTGCTATTTTGCAGTACTTTCTGGAGGTGAGCATTCCAAAAGGGACTATATACAATAATTGTTTGCTCTACTACTCTTTATGCTTTGCACAGTTCTTTATTTTATATAGGTTAATCATTGATAGTATCTTATATTACTTAGCCCCAGTCAAACTTACTTGCAGGTTTTAAGTTTAATTTTATTTTTGATATTTCATCAGAGGTCAAGAAAGTGCTGGAATTGTAACAAGTGATGGAGCTGCCAAGCCAGTTTACTCAGTGCACAAGGTAGGCTGCTGTTATATTCAAATTTCTTATCAAATACTTTATTTTGGAACTGCAGCAGAGTTATAATTTCATTTGAGGGTAGAGAGCCAACAGTAGAATAATTCCTATGAATAAAATATGGGTGTTTTTTTTTTTTTGTTTAGTGACATAGGAGCACAGTTGTAAATAGTTGATTTACATTTAGAATTAGAGTGGTACATCACCCTTTATTACCACCTTGAAATACATAGATCTCTGTTTAATTTTATTTTGAGGTGCCTCCAGTAAGGAGTTTTATATGTTCAATTATATGTGTTTTTAGTTTCTTCTAGGATTACCAACAGTTCAAAGACATGCTGGTGTTATTAAATTAGCCATGTAGAGATGTGTGACTCTAATAGTGTGGACTTCTGTCCATGGTTGGAGCTTGCCTTATACCTGTTGAGGCCGTATCAGCAACATCCATCCATCCATTATCCAACCCGCTATATCTTAACACAAGGTCACGGGGGTCTG
The DNA here is from genome assembly GCF_016835505.1 of Polypterus senegalus. Lineage (NCBI taxonomy): Eukaryota > Metazoa > Chordata > Cladistia > Polypteriformes > Polypteridae > Polypterus > Polypterus senegalus. The sequence continues at coordinate 7,240 of NW_024382320.1, forward strand.
CTGGAGACTATCCCAGCCAACACAGGGCACAAGGCAGGAACAAACCCCGGCAGGCCAGCCCACCGTAGTATCAGCAACATAATTATAGTAAAATAATAAGGTTGAACAATATGAATGCTTTCTAGGCGCTCTGTAAAAAGAAGCTGGTACCAAGACAATCAAGCATTGTGTTAAAATTACAACAATAATACAATTAATTAAGGCTAGATTCTACCATCCTGGCAATCCTGACTCTTTATAGTTGTATATTTCCTATGTAAAGCGTTACAGGTTTACAATTCCTTGCCACCCCTTCAAATGAAATCCAGTAGGACTAGTGCAGCTCAGATTTTCTAGAAAAATTGGTTGGAGGATGTGTGCTGATGATCATTTTGCTTCAATTTATCTTAAACAATGCATACCGCAGTAAACATTTAAAAAGTGGATTATTTGCTTTCACAGGTATTAGCGGTACTCCACTATGATGGCTAAAATGTTCACCTTTAACCACTTCAGTTAATTATACTTTTGTAGTATCACATAATCCAGTGATCTTTAATTCTGTTTCATTCTTGGTTTCTTTTTTCTTTTGTTAACTGTTGAGACTCCATGTAGTTTGACCATTAAGGTACTGTATATGTTTTTATAATTGGCTACATTACTAAGTTCATGCAAGTTCTTCCCTGTACCAACAAAGGCCGACTCTTTGCTGGTGGATATTGCACTCTGTGGTAGTGTATGTTGGGGCACAAGCCAATGTTCATCCTCTAACAGCTTCAGCTGCTGTTAGAAATCAAGTGCATATGATAACATAAAACAAAGTGTGCAAGTGCTTTGTCACAGAATGATGATCATGCTTGTTTTCAGAACCCTCCAGATGTCACCTGCGTGTTAACCTTAAAGGGTTTGAAAACAATACTGCTGTGGTGCTGTTTCAGTCAAGAAAAACAATGAATATTGGGCTTTTGTCCTTGGTGCTGAATACAGAAGTTCAGATAATGCTCATATAATAACACAAGCTTTATTGTGTATATACTGTAGGCAAGCAAGGTAATGGTCTAATCTCCTATAAGTAAGATAAGGGTTACACAATAGGACTCTTGATAAATTTTTAAACTGCACTTATGCAGAGGATGGTTTCCAGTCCTCTAATCCATTTTGTGAACAAATAATATTGCATTCCTGTCAGCATAAAACTAAACATTCTGACTTGGATTAGTTGGAGACAAAGATTTTCAAGCAAGTTAAACTATGTGGAAAAATAACTTCACATCATTACCTCCTATTTATACCTTTCTTTTTTCCTTTTTGAAAAGGGTATGGGCCTTGTTAACACGGCTTTCCAGGCTGAGGATTTGGAAAAGCTTCGGTCTGGTAACCTAGGAATCAGCCATACAGGTATTCAACTACAGGAGTGTCTGAGCTCCAGAACTGTCAGCCATTTGTAGTTGAAACTCTACATGGAAAGATTGCAGTTGCTCACAATGGAGAACTAGTTAATTCTCAAAACCTACGTCGAAAGGTAATATTTTTTTAAATTCACTCTGGTTGCTGCTGTTTTCTGTAAAATATGCAATCAACTAGTAAACTTATCAAATTAATAAATGGTTTACATATGAGGCATTGTTATTGTCTTTTAATATTTTGCTAACTTAACCACTAGAGAATTATCATCATACAGCATTCAAGGATAAGTATTTTTCAAGTCAAAGTTATTTCTTTACAATCATGGTATGTATGAGTTTGCCTCATTAAATTGTGCTCTAAAGTGAAGCTTATTTTATAAATATTTAGCCTGCTCATGTGTTTTGTAATGGAGCTTATAGGTACCAAGATCCCATTGTAAAGAAAAGCCTTAAAACATATTAAATATATCCATTTTTCAACCCAAAATGCTATTAAGTATTGATATTACACATACATTGCAAAACAGTGATTGGTGGAAAAGTGAAAGGCAAAAAGCAAACCATTGTTGTGGGTTTTAGACATTTTAAAGGACACCAGCAGTGTACCATACTAGCAACTACCCATTCATCTGCCTCTTCAGCACCCTTTTCAGCCTCAGGGGCATGGATTCACCTCAAATAGTCATTGCTAAACTCTATGTATTGATGATGAATTGTGTATTTAGCAACTAGCGATAAAATGAATTGCTGTATTCTAGACAACTAGCTGATAAT
>NW_024382321.1:0-14427 GCF_016835505.1 Polypterus senegalus
GCCTGACTCGCACCACTTGTACACAGAGATACAAATTAACAGCAAATTAAATAAATAAATATATTCATGATATATTAAATGAAAAGGAAAAATAAACAGCTAATAAGCAGGTAGCTCTTCCCTTCCCCTACTTAGACACAACAATGAACACCTAACAATAAACACTCACAACAAAGTCCTTAACACAGTGCCAATGCAGCAGTAACAGAAGTGGTATGGAGGAAAAGATGGCAATACTGGCAAGGGCCTGTAGTGCTGATGCTGAGATGCATGAGATTTGGGCAGCGCACCCTCAGATGAAGTACAATGATGTATCCAATACTACTCGCACAACAGGCAGGCACGAGACCGTCCATACATCCTTACAGGTTCCACAATCCAGGAAAGAAAGGATATTACACAGGTGGTATTGGAGATGAGACAAACCGGTGAATACAAACACAAAACAATGGGGTGCCTTTGCTGCTTAGCCGGCTCCCTTTCAAAGTTCCCAACAGCCTTTCCTGTACCTAGCAGCCCCTTCGCCCATTGCACAAGTCCAATCAGGACAATGCCCTTGGGATAGCTGGGAAATGGAGTCCATTAATCTTTAGCACTGCTACTGTGTTTACCTGAAAATAAGACCTACTCTGAAAATAACCCCAACATGATTTTCAGGCTACTCTGTAATACAAGCTCTACCCCAAAAATAAGCCCTAGTCAAGATTGTCAGCTGAAAAGCAAGGCGCCTAAGGCTGGGTTGATACTTCACGCGATGTGAAACGTGCACCTGAAACATCCATTAAATTCCGAGGACACCTTGCCACAATATCTCTGAAAAGGATGTTTAATGATTATATCTATCAATCCAGAAATGCACCCATTCCAGAAAGCATCGGGCACAAGACAGAAACAAAATCCCTGGAAGGCGCATCACCTCATTGTGAACACAAGTACACACATATACACAGGTGTCATTTTAGCATCACCAAAACCCCAAACCTTCATGTCTATGGATGGAAAATGGAGCACATGGTTGAAACACCCCAGGAAAACATACAAACTCCATAAGGACGTGACTCCCTGTGAGACAGCAGCGCTACCGCTCTGCCACCGTGTCACCCCCACATGTATAACTATTAACAGTATTTTATTTAAACACTTAAGTACTTATTTAAACAAAGTTAACGATTTATCTGTAAAATGTAATGTACAGTGTATATACAGTTGTGCTTGAAAGTTTGTGAACCCTTTGGAATTTTCTATATTTCTGTATAAATATGACCTAAAACATCATCAGATTTTCACTCAAGTCCTAAAAGTAGATAAAGATAAACCAGTTAAACAAATGAGACAAAAATATTATACTTGGTCATTTATTTATTAAGGAAAATGATCGAATATTACATATTTGTGAGTGGCAAAAGTATGTGAACCTTTGCTTTCAGTATCTGGTGTGACCCCCCTTTGCAGCAATAACTGCAACTAAACGTTTCCGGTAACTTTTGATCATTCCTGCACACCGGCATGGAGGAATTTTAGCCCATTCCTCCTTATAGAACAGCTTCGACTCTGGGATTTCCTCACAGTAAGTGCTCGCTTCATGTCCTTCCACAACATTTCGATTGGATTAAGGTCAGGACTTTGACTTGGCTATTCCAAAACATTAACTTTATTCTACTTTAACCATTCTTTGGCAGAACGATTTGTGTGCTTTGGGTCGTTGTCTTGCTGCATGACCCACCTTCCCTTGAGATTCAGTTCATGGACAGATGTCCTGGCATTTTCCTTTAGAATTCTCTGATATATTTCAGAATTCATTGTTCCATCAATAAAGGCAAGCCGTCTTGGCCCAGATGCAACAAAACAGGCCCAAACCATGATACTACCACCACCATGTTTCACAGATGGGATAAGGTTCTTATGCTGGAATGCAGTGTTTTCCTTTCTCCAAACATAACGCTTTTTATTTAAACCAAAAAGTTCTATTTTGGTCTCATCCGTCCACAAAACTTTCTTCCAATAGCCTTCTGGTTTCTCCATGTGATCTTTAGCAAACTGCAGACGAGCAGCAATGTTTATTTTGGAGAGCAGTGGCTTTCTCCTTGCAACCCTGCCATGCACACCATTGTTGTTCATGTTCATCAGGAGAACACTGAACATTAGCCAATGTGAGAGAGGCCTTCAGTTGCTTAGAAGTTACCCTAGGGTCCTTTGTGACCTCGCAGACTATTACTCTTGGAGTGATCTTTGTTGGTCAACCACTCCTGGGGAGGGTAACAATGGTCTTGAATTTCCTCCATTTGTACACAATCTGTCTAACTGTGGATTGGTGGAGTCCAAACTCTTTAGAGATGGTTTGGTAACCTTTTCCAGCCTGGTGAGCATCAATAACTCTTTTTCTGAGGTCCTCAGAAATGTCCTTTGTTCGTGCCATGATACACTTCCACAAACGTGTTGTGAAGAGCAGACTTTGATAGATCCCTCTTCTTTAAATAACGCAGGGTGCCCACTCACACTGATTGTCATCCCATTGATTGAAAACACCTGACTCGAATTTCACCTTCAAACTAACTGCTAATCGTAGAGGTTCACATACTTTTGCCACTCACAAATATGTAATATTTGATAATTTTCCTCAATAAATAAATTACCAAGTATAATATTTTTGTCTCATTTGTTTAACTGGTTTCTCTTTATCTACTTTCTACTATATAGAAAATTCTAAAGGGTTCACAAACTTTCAAGCACAACTGTAACTTTAATGCATTTCATCATGAAAGTGATATCAAGTATAAATCTAAGGATTCTAAATGTGCAGAGAGCTGGAATATCAGAAATGTAATGTGTTCTGTGTGGCAATTGCTGTTGTCAGCTCCGGAAGAAGCCCAAGAAGTACATAGTGTTTAACAACTGGGTCGATTTTAAGATGACATTTACAACATTCTAATTTAATGATTTAAAGCCAAAATTTCCATTTTAATCACAATACAGACAATTTCACCATGTCCATAATTTTTTTTATCTGTGGCTCAAATACACCGCCGTACATTCTGATGCTATTGTGAAGGTAAAAAAAAAGACCGCACAGAAGATGGTATGTGAGATTTTTAAAATGTATCATGTCATTATGATCGGGATATGCAACACTTGAATATAAAAGCACCACAAATGCATTTGTATGTCAGCATTTTGCTTCATCACATCGAACCATTCCTCAAACCGCAGGGTTTGAATGTGGAGAGTTATGATGATATTCCAGAAGAAGATGACTTGACTGTATTTGACTACATGTATATTGTTGTACATGAATAAATATAAGACATCCCCTGAAAATAAGCCCTAGTGCATCTTTTGGAGTAAAAATTAATGTAAGACCCAGTCATATTTTCGAGGAAACACGGTACAACCTGTATTTGGGAGAGGAGAGAGAGAGAGAGAGACACATGTCAGGGCTGCTCGTGCGTACCTACCTAGGTGTGGAGACTTGCCTCGCCCATTAAAGACCCCCTGTCTGACTTGTACATCAGAAATGCTGGAAACTTGTCCCAGTGGGCAGTAAGTGTCTACTTCCACTAGGACATCCTGCAACCAGCCCGCCACCATTTTCCTGCAGCATTGCCAGGTGCTCTGTGGCTATGAAGTACCATCCGTCTATGTCCAGATAGTCGTGAAGAGCTTGCAGCCCCACATGCAGGAAGGCATCCACAGGAAGGATGGGCACTGGAAGTAGGCTTCTGGCAATGCTGGGGGCTGGAGGTATAGGTTGTAGCAACTGGGGGTAATGCTACCACAGGTTGATGGTCAGTGCAGGCTTTAGTCCTCGGAGAAAAAGCAGCTGAAAGAGAGAAACACAGACAGACACAAAAAGAATCAGAAATGGCCTGTACCTTTCCAGGCAATGCCATGTGAAAAAGCACATCCTTTCAACTCACTCCTCTCATGGGTGCAAAAAGCATTTGCGTGGGTTGCAGTGCCAGATCAGTACTTGAGACTACTTTTTACTGTCATCTCCATGACCTGTAAAGTGCTTGATGGCACATGGCTCTCTGAGCCAGGCTGGGCCAAAATCTTCCCTGAGTTTGCTGGTGAAGCTCTTGATGCTTCAAATGAACGATCCACGCTTTTCCAGGCTCAAATCAATAACTTGCCTTAGCAGGCTTCTTACTTCTTCATTTAGCTCTTTTGCCCTTGGGGTTTCCCAAAGTGATGGGGTCCCCACTGAGACCAGCCCTCTTCCCCATGCTCTCTGTGTGGCTCGCCCATTTTCTTGCATCATAATTCTTATATTCTATCTGATATACCCTCACCCTAATCCTCATTGTCTTCAGACTCATCTCCCATTTTGTTATGTATTCGTTTCCAATCTCCACAATTCTTACTTTCAGCCTCTCCCCCTTCAGTTGTCGCATCACTGCATGATATTTCAATGGAACATCCTCTATTAATAGGAATAAGTGTGTCAGCTCCTAGACCTTGGGCTGTTGAAAAACTAATTTAATGCTTCTTATTCCCACTTTTGCTAGCTCTTTCCAGTGTTACTCTTGGTCTTCCCCATTCCTCTGCAAGTCCTAATCCTGGATTCTCAAGTTCCATCATTATGCTCCTATAATAAGTCTGGCCACAGACTTTCAGTATTTTACCTGTATTTTGATATCCTTGCAGGACTTCCCTCAAATCCTTATAGCTTGTGCTCTTTTTATTCTTAATTTGCTTCTTGTTTTGAGAAGCTGCACCTGTTTCTTCCACCACATTACATTTTCATTTGTATTATTACTTTGCATCCCCTGCTGTTCCTGGGCCCGTTCTCTGTTCTCGCCCTTCCATTTCGTCCTGTCCTAGCTCTTTCCTTTCTAGTGATTCTTCCTCCTCATCTTGCACCTCTATCTCTCCTTTAAACTCCACCTTTCCTTCTTTCACCAGGAATTCTTCTGACGCATCAAACATTGGTGTCAATGGAGTCCTCTGGATTTCTCTTTCTTCCTCCCCATCGTTAAAGCACTGGCTTGTGTTCTCTAGTGCTGTTCCTCTTTTTATCACTTCACTCGCACACATCTGCATTATGTCCAGTTCTGCCTTTCTTTTGTTTAGTTTATCTTCACTGACATCTTTTGTTTTATAGTTCTTTATGTTTCTCATCTTTTCTTCACACAGTCCCAGGTTAAACAAGTCCTTTTTTGGCCAGCGGGCCCTAAGACCCTTTGTTCTTTTATTCCATTTTTGGAACAATTTTTAATGAGTTCCTTATGGAGGGGGACTTTTCACCCCAATATACCCACAGGCAACTCTTTTCCGTCTATTTCAATTCCCTGCACTCTTGGGCTTCCTACTGCCAACCATAAATTGCACAGGACCTTTTTCACTGTGACTGCTGGCAGCATGTGTCTCCCTACAGCGTTTCTTGAACACCAGTTTACTCCTATTGCTATTACACTGAGTTCAATGCCAGGCTCAGCTTGTCCTCTTTCAAAGCCGCGATTTATCCCCTCCTGCAAATAGGGCTGTAGATGTCCTTCAAATGGGATCACTACAAATTGAAATCTGTTAGACTCCACCAATTCCTCCAACATATTTCCCAACTTTCTCACTGTCCAATTTCTCCCAATCACAGTTTCCCAGTCAATATAGGGTCACTCTTCCTGGACCTCACTCAAATTTGGTATTTCTTTAATAGCTCTCAGTAAGAAGTCTTTAGCACCCTCCGTCAATTCACATGGCTGACCTGCTGCATTTATATAAAAATCCTCCTTACAATAGTGTGTATGCATACCATGAGTTATTTATAAAATGCTCTTAGCAACAGGCTCTTGTGCTATAAATATCTGTGTTTAATTTTTCCACAATTTATATCCACGATAATAAACCTGCATTACATTCCTTTCAACCTTCCAATACTCTTACAGGACTTTTCCTGTGCGCTGATATTCAGCTCCAGCTACTTTTTCTCACTTTTCCTCCACAATCTGTAATTTTCTTATTTCTATTCCACTCTCATGTAAATATCTGTTCACTTCCAGCACTGTCCTTTTCTTCTTCTTGCCCTGTTTGACATGCAAGCTCCAATTTGTCCCACTCAATATGTATGCATGGGTGACTGGACCAAAGTCTGCTTCCCATCAACCACACTTGTACTATTTTTATTCTCCTCCGAATACATATATTTCTAATTGTGCTTCCCTAGTCTTGCCCTACAGCTGGCTATTTTACTTATTTTAAACTATTCTATTCCCTCATCTGACCCTAACACTAGCTCACACACTCCATCTGCCTCAATTCAGCCCTTCCATCTTGCAAACTTAAAGCAAGCTGGAAGCAGTATTTTACAGGAATTTCGCCTATACCTCGCAGTCCCTGTCTCTAATCCGGGGTGGTAACCATAGGTCTTTCACGTGAAGACAATTGTTCCACTGAGGCGCTTAAAGTCAGTGCAGTTAGAAGGGGCTATTAGTGCTGTAGCCCTCCTCTCTATGACCTGTTCTCTCTCAAGAGTGGCTTGCCTGCTGCCTTTTCTTATGCTGTCCCGCTCACGCTACCCTGGGAGAACAATCCCTTCTCTGTCCTTTTGGATTATTAAATATTGGTGGTTTATTTCTGAGCTCAATTAAAAAAGAAATATGGGATATGCCTTTATTTAACTATTTACTTGGCATACGTGATTCATGTAAAAGTTCACACTAAGTTTTAATGTTCATAAAAGTTCATACTAAGTTTATATCTACTTGTGCCTATAAATGACTATTTTCGATACTATACAAGGCACCTTTCTGAGAAATCAAGGACACTGAAAAATAAATAAATAAAAGACACAATTATAAACAACTAAAAACATCAGAAAATATAAAAATTTTAAACCAAACATAATCACTGTAATCATAAAGAAAAAGCCATTTTAAACAGATGCATTTTAAGTTTACATTTGAAGGATGAATATAATTTGATATTTCTAAGCTCAGTAGACAATGAACTCCAGAGCTTGAGAGCAGAACGGCTGAATTCTCTGCTCCCCTTGGTGGTTAGATTATCGAGAGGGACGGTCAGAAGGATGAAGGAAGAAGATCTAAGGTTACAGGAGGGAATGGCAACAAGAAGAAGGTCAGACAGATATGGAGGGGCAAGGTTATGAATGTCCTTAAATGTTAACAGCAGAATCTTAAAATTAATTCGAAACTTAATCGGGAGCCAATGAAGCTGCTGCAAAACCGGAGTAATATGGTGAATAGATGAGGTTTGAGTAATGATGCATGCTGCAGAATTAGCTGAAACTTATGAAGAGATTTATTAGAGAGACCAAAGAGGAGTGAATTGCAATAGTCCAGCCGAGAAGTAACAAGACTATGAACAAGAATGGCAGTGGTATGGGGAGTGAGGGAGGGGCGGATGCAATTAATATTACGTAGGTGGAAGTAAGCAGACCAGGTGATATTATTAATGTGAGATTGAAAAGATAGAGTAATGTTGAGGTAGCTCTCAGGTGAAAAAAGGATGGAGACCCCTGCTATACACTGGGTGTATGTACAGTGCATCCGGAAAGTATTCACAGCGCATGACTTTTTCCACATTTTGTTATGTTACAGCCTTATTCCAAAATGGATTAAATTCATTTTTTTCCTCAGAATTCTACACACAACACCCCATAATGACAACGTGAAAAAGTTTACTTGAGGTTTTTGCAAATTTATTAAAAATAAAAAAACTGAGAAATCACATGTACATAAGTATTCACAGCCTTTGCGCAATACTTTGTCGATTACAGCCTCAAGTCTTTTTGAATATGATGCCACAAGCTTGGCACACCTATCCTTGGCCAGTTTCGCCCATTCCTCTTTGCAGCACCTCTCAAGCTCCAACAGGTTGGATGGGAAGCGTCGGTGCACAGCCATTTTAAGATCTCTTCAGAGATGTTCAATCGGATTCAAGTCTGGGCTCTGGCTGGGCCACTCAAGGACATTCACAGAGTTGTCCTGAAGCCACTCCTTTGATATATGCTGCCACCACCATGCTTCGCTGTGGGGATGGTATTGGCCTGGTGATGAGCGGTGCCTGGTTTCCTCCAAACGTGACGCCATGCATTCACACCAAAGAGTTCGATCTTTGTCACATCAGACCAGAGAATTTTGTTTCTCATGGTCTGAGAGTCCTTCAGGTGCCTTTTGGCAAACTCCAGGTGGGTTGCCATGTGCCTTTTACTAAGTAGTGGCTTCCGTCTGGCCACTCTACCAATAAGGCCTGATTGGTGGATTGCTGCAGAGATGGTTGTCCTTCTGGAAGGTTCTCCTCGCACCACAGAGGACCTCTGGAGCTCTGACAGAGTGACCATCGGGTTCTTGGTCACCTCCCTGACTAAGGCCCTTCTCCCCCGATTGCTCAGTTTAGATGACCGGTCCGCTCTAGGAAGAGTCCTGGTAGTTTCGAACTTCTTCCACTTACGGATGATGGAGGCCACTGTGCTCATTGGGACCTTCAAAGCAGCAGAATTTTTTCTGTAACCTTCCCCAGATTTGTGCCTCAATACAATCCTGTCTCAGAGGTCTACAGACAATTCCTTTGACTTCATGCTTGGTTTGTGCTCTGACATGAACTGTCAACTGTGGTACCTTATATAGGCAGGTGTGTGCCTTTCCAAATCATGTCCAGTCAACTGAATTTACCACAGGTGGACTCCAATTAAGCTGCAGAAACATCTCAAGGATGATCAGGGGAAACAGGATGCACCTGAGCTCAGTTTTGAGCTTCATGGCAAAGGCTGTGAATACTTATGTACATGTGATTTCTCAGTTTTTTTATTTTTAATAAATTTGCAAAATCCTCAAGTAAACTTTTTTCACATTGTCATTATGGGGTGTTGTGTGTAGAATTCTGAGGGAAAAAATGAATTTAATCCATTTTGGAATAAGGCTGTAATATAACAAAATGTGATATATATATATATATATATATATATATATATATATATATATATATATATATATATACTAATAAAAGGCAAAGCCCTCTCTCACTCACTCACTGACTCACTCACTCACTCACTGACTCATCACTAATTCTCCAACTTCCCGTGTGGGTGGAAGGCTGAAATTTGGCAGGTTCATTCCTTACAGCTTCCTTACAAAAGTTGGGCAGGTTTTATATCGAAATTCTACGCGTAATGGTCATAACTGGAAGCAGTTTTTCTCCATTTACTGTAATGGAGACGACCTTCAAAGCCGTGGGGGCGGAGTTTCGTGTGACATCATCACGCCTCCCACGTAATCATGCAGTACATAGAAAACCAGGAAGACCTCAAAAAAGCGCTTAAGAAAACATGCATTATATAATTGAGAAGGCAGCGAAACAATAAGAAGCGAGCGAGTGACATATACAATCATATTCATGAGTTCTGCTACTTAGGAAACAAAGCACGATGTAAACCTACACTTTAAATTAAGTTCATAGACAGGCTGCCGCTGGCGTTTGTAATTTAGTGCCCACCCATATAAGGCCGTCCGTCAGCGGCAATCCAATAGCAAACTGCCACGGGTAAATATTCACGGGTGAAGGACTGTGCTTATGGAGAGGAAGATGAGATGGTCAGGGTGGTGTTTGACACAAACTCAGCGAAACTGCGAGAGAAAGTTTTAAATGCCAGGACTAAGGTAACATTAAATAAAGCTATGGACATAGCACAAGATGGCACCAGCACAGCTGGGAACCTTCGATGCATGTACACCGGGTGGCTCACGTGAACTGACGCAGTGCACAGATAAAAGCAACAGTTCCAAAGGCTGAACAAAACCGAATTACACAATTGAAAAGGCAGCAAAAAATATGAAGCGTTTGATACATACAAGCATATTCATAAATCCAACTACTGCGGAAACAAAGCACACGTTGGAAAAAGTCAATGTCCTGCTAAAGGAAGACAGTGTAAAAAAAACCCGTGCATGCAGTGTGTCAGGTCTCAGATAAAGAAGAAGACGAGCTGTTTATTGATGCAGTAAGAAACGAATCGATGAATGAAACCTGTCATCTTTACAACGATTGACAAACACGGAATGTAACTTGAACACAACACATCCTACAAATACGAACCTGATTGAAAGAAATAATGATAATCAAATCCTTGATGACAGCAACACTCAGTAACACTCACAAAACAAATACTGTATATTGACAGTCATATTCGTTATTTTAAAATGTTCCCTTTTCTTTTTCATAGCTTTTTTAACACACTACTTCTCCGCTGCAATACGCGGGTATATATATATATATATATTATATCCCGATCTACATACTCGAATAATGGATACTTTATTAGCCATCAATGATTGTTTTGGTAAAGCCATACTCGGTGTAATCATTAGATGAACGGTAAAAAAGTAAGAGCGAGGGGAGGATGACTTATTGAGGCATGCAGGCTGTAGTGCGCATCAACTCTATCTGAATTGAGCGATCACATTTGAAAAATATATCTTTTCAAGTTCTATTTAGTCCATATGTGTCAAACTCAAGGGCCGGGCCACATCCGGCCCGGCGTGTAATTATATCCGGCCCCATATATATATATATATGACAGCAACACTCATCACTCACAACAGTGACAAAACAATTACATTGACAATCATGTTACGTTATTTTCAAAATGTTTCCTTTTCTTTTTCATTGCTTCTTTAACACACTACTTCTCCTTCTGGCCTTGAGTATTTTGCTAGTGTATGTATATATATATGTTTTTGTGTATGTGTTCAAGAATCTATTTTTTTTTATTTTGAAAAGTAAAATTGAATACTGTTTACACATACCCATGCTTTTCAGTCATAGTTAAAATTAAATTATTAACCAGTTGTCACCATGTTTTGTCTGTAATTGTGCCACTTTCTCTGTATTTTTGTAATATCCTGTCACCACCTGGCTTCTGTTGTAGGGTGTTTTTGACAAGCTGTGAAATAAATTCACCAAATGTAATGAAACTGCAGAACTCAAATAAAAATATTTTTTTACTTAAAGTACGGTTACTTAGTCTTTGCATTCTTACATGCTGCTTATTCAACTACTTCCCAAACTACATTAGAGGAGAGAAAGGCCCATTCTGGAGACTGCAAATGGCACTAAGACCCCCACCCCGAAGCCCCCACGGAATGCAGCATACCACGTGATCTTTCAAAGGAAGGCGTTTCCGTGGGCGTTTGTATTAGCCAAGATGGGCGCGGATTTCCTGTGAGAAAACGGGCTGCTGGTTGATGTTAAGAACCGTCGCCTCGTAGATGCAAAGGACTTTGCCATCCTTCCCTGCACAGTGTCACTATCCCTGCCCTGTACAACATTATGGCTGCGCCTTCTCAAGAAACTGCCCCAGATATCCAAGCCCACTTTTTCTACAGCGGAAACCGAACATGATGTGGAACACTAAATCTCTACATACAACCCAATAAACGCAAGTACAGTGGAACCTCGGCTCACGAACGTCTTGGAACACATACAAATCGTTTTACGACCAAAAAGTTCACCAATCTTTTGCATCTGTTCACGACCACACACTCGGTATACGAACAAGCCAGTTTCCCTTTCGGTTTGTGCACGCCGATGATTTCTGCACATGTTCAGTCTCTCTCTGTGCATTCCCTGCGCAGCGAGCGAGAGAGAGACACACACATGCACGTGCGAGAGACGGCTGGACACATAAGGCCAAGAAGGCAGTTAAAGAATGTACCGGGCTTGTTTTTAAAGAGACAGATCCGAGGATTTTTTTAACCTCGTATTTAATAAAGACTTTTTTCTATTGGATTTTAACCTCCACTTCAATTCTGTTTACAGCGATCGGTTCGTAGCATGCATTGTTGCAATGTTACTTTTCTTGGTGGTTTATTAAATTACAGATTTTTCAAATGTTCATTTTTTCCCCTGTGCTTAAAACTCATTAAAAAAAGTGTTTTTAACGAGCGTTTCATAGCACTATAGCGCAAACTCTTGCAGGTTCGTTTTCTCTGTTGTTCAAGGTTTTCTCAGTGTTACTCAATATTTTTACATTTAGTTTATTATTGCGCTGTGCATTCTATGGTATAATTAACTATATTTGTACATAAACATTTTTAAAAGAAATTTATTTACATACAGTTAAATACGGTCTGGAAGGATTAATTGTATTTACATACAATCCTATGGGGGAAATTACCAAATTGGTTTACGATAAGAGTTTTGGAACGAATTATGGTCGTGAACCGAGGTTCCACTGTATAGCACCTTCGACTGGAACTACTGAATTTCTACCTGGCCATTCTGCATTTCCACTTCTTGCTTGAAGGCCGGACACTCACTGCGTTTGTTGAACACAAACCACTTGTTCTCACAATGTCCAAAGTCACTGAGCTATGGTTTGCCAGAAGCAACAGTACCTGGCCTATATGTCTGTTGGTCGTAAAAACAACGTAGTGGCTGAGTGTTTCTCTCGGCCCACACTAGGCCCACGCTCTTCACTCAGTAGAAACCAGCCTGCAGTTGTCGGAGGTGCAGTTGGACGGCAGTGCTGCTGAGCTCCTTTGTGATACGGAAACAGGTTACTGTGGTGAGATGTGTATATATATCCATCCATCCATTATCCAACCCGTTATATCCTAACTGCAGGGTCACGGGGTCTGCTGGAGCCAATCCCAGCCAACACAGGGCCAAGGCAGGAAACAAATCCCAGGCAGGGGATATATATATATATATATATATATATATATAGTTTATAATTAGATGATAAGCACTACAGTTCCCATGATGCTTCGGACAGGACATACGGGGACTGTAGGATTGAGTAGTAAATAACATGCATTGCATTCAGTAACCCGTTTGAGTCTTGATTTTCTTTAATCAAGACAGACCGAGGGCAGCACGGTGGCGCAGTGGGTAGCACTGCTGCCTCGCAGTTAGTTAGGTTTGCTTCCCGGGTTCTCCCCGTGTCTGCATGGGTTTCCTCCAGGTACTCCGGTTTCCTCCCACCGTCCAAAGTCTGCATTGACGATCCTATGTGTTTATATGTGTGTGTGCACACCCTGCAGTGGGCTGACGCGCTGCCCGGGTATTGTTTGCAGCCTTGCACCCTGTGTTGGCTGGGATTGGCTCCAGCAGACCCCCGTGACCCTGTAATTAGGATATAGAAGGGTGGATAATGGATGGTTGGAAGTAAGGCCGCGGTGGCATGACAGTTACCCACGTCTACCTGCGGCTGGAGATGACACATTTTTGATATCGTACACTGCCTCTCACATCCAGGGTGGTGGGCATCCCAACGTTTGGAGATGAGAAGATTTGTTTGGCAGGGTCTCAAAAAAGACTTTGAGAGCTGGGCAGCAGAGTGTGTAGCATGCCAGAAGGCTAAAATACATCGCCATGTTAAGTTCCCACTGAGACCTTTCCTGGTACCCACTCATCATGTCGACCATGATCATGTGGACCTGGTAGGCCCCCTTCGTCTTCCCCACAGTTGTAGGTGCCTGCTTACTGTTCCTGACAGGACTACCAGGTGGCTTTTGACGTCCACGACTGCAGCAGAAGTAGCGACGGCTTTTACCAGCACACGACTGCAGTACAGTTTTCACGCACAATTCATTTCACAGCTCTGGGCTGCGATGACACAGGACCTTGGGGCAACACTACGACATACCACAGCCTACCACCCCCAAGCTAACGGCCTTTGTGTGCGATTTCCCTGTTCGCTAAAGTCAGCCCTCAAGGCCTCTTTAACCAACGGCCTCTGGGTCGACCGTCTGTCATGGGTGCTATTGGGGCTACTTACAGGGTACGTACAGCTCCGAAAGAGGATCTGCAAGTCTCGCCCGTTGAGCTGGTGCTTGGACAGCCTCCCTGTGTGCCCCGGGATTTTATCCCTCCGAGTTCTGTCCCCTGGTCTGCATCCCGACATCGCTCTCCGCTCCCGGACACAGCAGTCCACTTCCAGCCGGTGCCTTCCACCCCTCGCGCCTGGCTCTCACGCCACCTGCAGTCAGCAAACTTTGTGCTTGTCGGTATGGAGCCACCTTGTGACGGCCCTTTCCGAGTTGTGGAACGTGGAGACAAAACGTTCGTGCTTAACATCAGTGGCAAAGAGCAGACGGGTCGCCTCAAGCCTGCGCACATCGATTTCCCTCAGGTTTTCCACCCCCCGTTTCCCCCAACACACCTATACCTACTGAGCATGCAGATGTTCGTTCTCAACCCTGCCTATCTGCACTCAGGCTGGGCGCATAGCCCGTGCCCCGACCCGGTTAACGATGCCCGTGCGTGTGAATTCTGCCGGGGTCTGTGTATGGACACAATTCACACACACTGCGGTGGCGGGGTGATGAGTGGAGAGTTATGTACGCAGTTTAAACACACTAAGGGCTCATTTATACTTCACGCTCAGAACGCGTACGCGCCCGCATCATGGCTGCCACGCGTTCCCAGCGTTCATTTCACGCGTCCTCTGAGCAGGTCCTCAGAAATTAACGC
>NW_024382322.1:0-10126 GCF_016835505.1 Polypterus senegalus
GCAGCTAAACTGTTGAACAACCCCCTCTGCTATTTCCTGACCAGACGAAGCCCAGAAGGTTCATTGACTTGATGCTATACTGCCAATCAGTGGACCTTAAGGTGGGGTCAAAGTTAAGCACAGCTGAGTTCCAGGGGGAGCAGTTGTTTCACTTGACAGCTTTTAAATGTAAATCAAGGGTCTCCAACTCCGGTCCTAGAGGACCCCAGTGCCTGCAGGTTTTCATTTTAACCCTTTTCAGTGGGTTGAACAAAACGATTGTATAAAAATATCGGGCAATAAATCATTTTTAAACACAATCCCTTCATTTCAGGGGCTCAAAAGTAATCGGACAAATTAAATAACTGGAAATCAAATGTTCATTTCTAATACTTGGTTGAAAACCCTTTACTGGCAATGCCAGCCTGAAGTCTTGAACTCCTGGACATCACCAGATGTTGGGTTTCTCCTTTTAATGCTCTGCCAGGCCTTTACTTTCAGTTGCTGTTTGTTTGTCGGCCTTTCTGTCCGAAGTTTAGTCTTCAACAAGTGAAATGCCAGCTCAGTTGAATTAAGATCAGGTGACTGACTGGGCCCTATTCAAGAATTTTCCACTTCTTTGCTTTAATAAACTCCTGGGTTGCTTTGGCTGTATGTTTTGGGTCATTGTCCATCTGTATATGAAACGCCCGCCAATCAATTTGACGTCATTTAGCTGATTTGAGCAGACAGTCTGTCTCTGAACACCTCAGAATTCATTCGGCTGCTTCTGTCCTGTGTCACCCTCATCAATAAACACGAGTGTCCCAGTGCCACTGGCAGTCATCACCCTGCCTGACTCCACCGTTTTACAGATGATGTGCTATGCTTTGGATAATGAGCTGTTCCACGCCTTCTCCATACTTTTTTCTTGCCTTTATCATTCTGGTAGAGGTTGATCTTGGTTTCATCTGTCCAAAGAATGTTTTTCCAAAACCTGTGCTGGCTTTTTTTAGATGTTCTTTAGCAAAGTCCAATCTGGTCTTTCTATTCTTGAGGCTTATGAGTGGCTCTCACCTTGCAGGTGCCCCTCTGTATTTCCTTTCATGCAGTCTTCTTTTATGGTAGACTTGGATATCGAGCGCTGACCAAGCCCTGAGAGTGTTGTTCACTTGGCTGGCTGTTTTGAAGGGGTTTCTCTTCACCATGGAAATGATTTTGCGATCATCCACCACTGTTGTCTTCCGTGGACATCCAGGTCTTTGTGCGTTGCTGAGTTCACCAGTGCTTGATTTCTTTCTCAAGATGTACCAAACCGGAGATTTTGCCACTCTAATATTGTAGCATTTTGGATGAGTTTTTTCTGTGTTCGCAGCTTAAGGATGGCTTCTGTCACCTGCATGGAGAGCTCCTTTGACCGCATGTTGTCTGTTCACAGCAAAATCTTCAACATGCAAGCACCACAACTCAAATCAACTCCAGGCCTTTAATCTGCTGAATTGATAAGACGTCACGACGGACTTGAACACACCTGCCATGAAATAGCCTTTGAGTCAATTGGCCAATTACTTAGCCCTGAAATGAAGGAATTGTGTTAGAAAATACTTTAGTTGCCTCACATTTTTATGCAATCGTTTTGTTCACCCGACTGAATTAAAGCTGAAAGTTTGCACTTCAACTGCATCGGAGTTGTTTCATTTAAAATTCATTGTGGTATAATGTACAGAACCAAAATGAGTCCAAATATTTATGGACCTAATTGTATGTGAGTGATGTTTCTGCTGGGAGGGCATCTGTTCTCTTTCTCCAATCTGAGTTCACCTCTGTTATAGTGCTCTTTAGTTTGAAAACAGCCGTGTCAGATCGCAGCGTGAACACGACTGAGAGAATAAAACTGAAGAAAAAAAAATGTTAACCTTTACAAGTACATACATTTACAGCGCTGTTACAGACTCAAATCAAATGTATGCTTTTATTGTATAACTAGTCATTAAGACGGGCGCTAGAACAGCAGTGCATAAACATTAGTAGGAACAGTCTACTGTATATTAAATGGCAAGGACCTTGACCTCATTCTGTTTCTTGTCTTAATTTTTTTTTGTGAAAATATTTTGCAAGCCTAAAGTAAAAATAATAATAAAAATAAAATAGAAACTAATCTGACAACACAGTAAGTATAATTAATATTGTCTTAGTGTAAAACTTTGTAACAATATCCATCCATCCATTTTCTAACCCGCTGAATCCGAATACAGGGTCACGGGGGTCTGCTGGAGCCAATCCCAGCCAACACAGGGCACAAGGCAGAAAACAATCCTGGCAGGGTGCCAACCCACCACAGAGGACACACACTAGGCCAATTTAGAATCGCCAATCCACCTAACCTGCATGTCTTTGGATTGTGGGAGAACCCACGCAACGGGGAGAACATGCAACTCACTTCCAGGGAGGACCCGGGAAGCAACCCGGGTCTCCTAACTGCAGGCAGCAGCGCTACCACTGCGCCACCCGTGCACGCCCTTGTAACAATATGTAATACACAATATCTGAAGAAGATATTTAGGTAAAATTTTCTATTTTTTTACCTCATTAAATTTTTCTGTACAATTTCATTATAGACAACATTTCTTGTAAATATTCTGTCTGAGTTTGGCAACAGTTGTTCAGGACCATCTACAACCTTGACAACAACATCTGGAAAACGTCTAACTCTTGATAATGACACATATAACTGACTGTGGCTGAATACCTGTGCTGGCAAGTAAATGCCAACTTTTGTAAGGTTTACTCTTCTGAGTCTTTCTCTTTAGCGTTTCTCTGCCTCATTTTCTTTTCCTTCAATCGATCTATTTGCTCGTATTTTTCTTTGTCTTTCAGCCTTTCTTTTGCTGTCCGTTCTTCCAGGAGATGTTGCTTATATAGGATCTGATTGTCTGTGTCTTTGTCCTACTTGACGTGTCCTTTTTTTTTGGGTGGTATGTTGTTAGTAGATACGTCCGTAATATTTTCTCCTACAGTGATACTGGCTTGTGTGGCTGTAATATACGCACTGTATTGTGTGCCTTTAATTTTCTCTCGCAGTAATACTGGTTTGTATTTCTGTAAATGCCTTAATTTTCTGACAGTAATACTGGCTTTGTTGTTCGTAATATGACTTTAATTTTCTGTCACAACAGTGGGCAGTCAGCAGAGTGTCCCCAGCGACTGATGTAATGTGTGGCGTGCAGTTGATAATCGTGCCCGTGGCGTCTCCCCAGCAAGTACTGTTTAGTTCCCCAGCAAGTATTTCAATCTGTGCTGGCGTGCAGCTGATTATTGTATGTGTGGCGTCTCCCCAGCAACGGATTTTATGTGCCCGGCCGTGACTACCCAATCAGCACTCTCCCCAGCAATGATGTCTTTTATTTCTTATCATGCGCAGCTGTGGCAAGGCCATTCACTGTGTGCCCAGCTTTATGTAAGCGCCCACGGCTGCCGCAGTGGTGGGGCACCAGAGGACACAGACACGACACCTGGACGCATTACTGGGTTTTATTAAAGAGGATATTAACAATAAGAACAGCTCACTACTCAAAACGTTTATTTTGGGAGACGTTGACTCGAACCCAGAACCTTCTGAATTGGAGTCAGCAGCTCTAACCAGTGTCGCAGTAAGGGGCGCTAGTGCTCCCTTGAACCCTCAGGTGCCACGCCAGACACCAGGTAAAAGTGCTACAATTCTTTGTTTATTATAATAATTATGTGCACTAAGCACCCTCCACTCCACACATTCATTAACCAATACAATAATCAATCCTCCAGCTCCCAGACGCATTGCCCTCCAACCACCCAGCTCAGCTCGCCGTCCGGGAGCTCCCACAGTCCTTTTATACTCCCTGACCCGGAAGTGTTCCTGCCCAACAGTCCACAAGTCCTTATTCCTTCCGGTCAGGTAAATACTTTCTTCACCCGAGCCCGGCGCCTTCTTGTGACGAATTTCTGGTCATAAGTGCACAATGAGTCCACTGGCCTCCCGAAGCGACTCCCAGTGGTCCCAAGGTATCCAGCAGGGCTGCGCATAAAACTACATCGTCCATGATGCCCTGCTGGAATTGGGGCCCGCCATGCTCTCGGAGAGCTCCTCCTGGCCTGGTGGTGAGGGCCGGAATATGAAGCGCCATCCACGACACCAGTATATCACCAAGAAGTCAGGACAACAAGCAACACTAACCTGATTTCTTTTCTTCGTTATAGTCTTGTTCTGTTATACTTGCATGTTTTGTGAAAAGTGTTTCTTTGATATTTGGACTTCAGTCTTCACACATTATACACTTCATGTCTACATTTTGTCGTTAGTACTAAAACATGGATAAAGTTCTCTTTTAGGTATGTGTTCAACATTTCTGTCATCCTACACTTACACGGCACGTGAAATGCATGTGCTCGAATATCGATATATATTTTTTTAGCCTGGCTACCTGACTCAGTGATAAACAAGCTTCATTTAGGAGACATTTTTACACTTTCTCC
Organism: Polypterus senegalus; assembly: GCF_016835505.1. NCBI lineage: Eukaryota > Metazoa > Chordata > Cladistia > Polypteriformes > Polypteridae > Polypterus > Polypterus senegalus. Next base: position 4,468 of record NW_024382322.1, read on the forward strand.
GCGGTGGGAGAAATGGTATAGCAGGCTGCTTGCTGCTTTGGATTATCGACACATTTACAAGACAAAAGACGCTCTATGGAGATGTGCGAGTGGATTTAAGGTGGAGCTGGACGGCATTTCCTCGTAAGCTTTGGTAACTCTAGTGTTGAAAATTTCTGCAAGGACACCGAGCGGTGAAATGGATCGCCCTAGCAGAGGAGCCGTACTGGCTGTTATGAAGGCTCCTGTGGTCTCAGATCCACAGCCCAGCGCCCTGTGGCAGTCTTCAACACAAAACGGTGTGCGCCTTCTTGATACTTGCACACTTTTACCTTACAAGTTACAATGTTCAGTGTACCGATATAACCTCAATCGGTCGCACTTACCACAGGCATCCATATCGGTGCTCGAACCACTTCATGTGGAGGTCAGCGGCTCTATCCCAGCCTGTCCACTGATGTCTGCTTTTCTCACCTTGTCTCTAAGTTGAGAAACTCTTTTGGCTGCTTGCACCTGCAATCTCATTCTTTCTGTCATTACCCAGAGCTCATGACCTAGGTGGGCTAGGGACATGGATTGGGTGGTAAATCGACTGCCTCAGCCCCTTCTTCACCACTACAGACTGTATAGTGACGCACTAACGGCGCTCCCCAATCCATCCCATCTGCCCCTTTCATCCTCAATTGTGAACAAGGTCCCCAGGTATTTAAACTCCTCCACTTGAGGAAGTAACTATAAAACCAATACCTTGCCCGGTGTTGGGTTATCGTGGCCTCCTCCTGGAGCTAGGCCTGTGAGAAGTGGCTGGGCTTACCAGGAGATACAGTCGGGCAATGCCTGAAAATGTAACATGGGGGACCACCATCTGCAGGAGGAATAGGGGCCAGGAGTAATGTGACCTGGGCAGTGGCCTTGATGGACTGGAACCCGGACACAGAAACTGACTCTTGGGATGTGATCTGAAAAGCAGTGACAAGTGTCCGTCTGGTGGTAAATGCCAGATGTGTGGCTGCAGTTTGAAACATCTTTAAGGTGGTCCAGATCTAATTATGCAATTTCATTATCGCTATGACTATAATAGAAAATCATCCAAAAATCCCGACCATCGAGAAGTGTGTGAACTGACGACATGAAGAATCGTCTTTGCAGCCGAACTGGAATCGCCCATAAATCAAAGTCATCCAGACAATCTGGATCTACATAATTAGACCTGGACCACCCTGTACAGGGGCTTGTGACACAAGCCGGCACTCCTACCAGCAGAGAGTTGAGAAATTTGAATGGTCCAGATGTGACCAGTCCAAACCTGGACCAGGAGATGTGCTGCATACTCTGTTAGATAAGGTCTAATCTTGTAGATATTGCATAGTAGTTGTCACGCACGAGCGCTTGGGGAACGGCTAATCGACCCGGTTTGCTTCGGAAAAGTCCCGGGGAGAGGACATCGACAGTGTACTAACGTGTCTTTCTTTCCTTCCTTAGAAGGACCGAGGCGACAAAGCCGTAAACGCCCCGACTGTTATGAGAACAGCACACCTCCGGTCTAAGATTCCTCCGATGACCCAAGATGACGTACAAATCCAGAATCCATCACACCTATCCCAGCATACCTCACCTCAATATCCGTCCGGGCCCCATAAAATGTCTGTCTTCCCCCCCTTCAGTGTCTTTTGAGTTTTGTAAGAACGACTGACCAAATAATTTTGTTGCATTATACGGGGGTAAAACCCCAAGCCTTGAACTGTTTCTTGTGTTTATTACATATTGTAACCCCCAGGGCACCATGGTGCCCCAAACCTCAGACACAGCAACGCCCAGCACACATATGGGTTTAAATAAAAGATTTTTTTTTTTTTTCAAACACAGCACGTCTCCAATAATCACCCTTCCAAAACCAGCAAAGTCACAAAAAATAGACTCATTCTTCCTCCTTCTTCCTCCGCTGAGTGTTGCCCGCTGCCTCCGATCTCTAAATCTTGATTTTGAGGCAGTGGGCTCCCCTTTTAAGTCAGACCCGAGCAGGCTTCAAGGGCTTCAAGGGCATGTCTTTGAGAAGCAATCGGTCATACAGAAAGTAGGGAAAATCCTCCCTAACAACGCCTCTATTGGTACACAGGGCTGCAGTTCCAGACTCCAACTCCCAAGCACCCCAGCGGGTGTCCCCAGCTGGCTACCATATGAGGACCACTGCCATCTGAGCAGAGGGATGGAACAGCTCCCAACTCTTTGGCTTCCACTGGTCCATCCAATTATTTTATACCTGCAGGACAAAGCTATTTTCTCGTCCCTCTGGCCAATCCATTTGTTGTTCCACTTTGGCCTCCTGTCTGGGAAATAAACCATCCTCTTCCCTGGGTGGGATATCTGTTCTCCTCCTACAATAAACAGATAGATAGATCAATAGGTAGAACTTTGTGTTTGGTGCATCTATTACAGTTGCATATGCAAAGCCATAACGCTTGCATGGGCCTCAGAGGGGGAGATGAAGAGGAATCCTCAGATGGAGCCACCAGGTCACATTCTGGATTAAGAGCACAGATCTCTGGTCAGTTGCCGCTGGGACAAGTTGGGATTTGATCCACCTTGGCTGGGATGACTGTGGGAGGGGAGTGTCTGAGGTTGGGAGACCCAAAACACATGATGAACCCGAGGTCACATCACTGACGACACGCCCCAGCACCTCTACAAGTTGTATCTCACAACTAATGTCTGTGAGCTCAAAGCTGTTGTAGTTTTATTAGTTTATTGATCGTTTCAGCCATCCATGACTTTTTTTTTTTGTGTGCAGTGGTCTTTGCAAACTCTTTAATATGGTACAGGAGGATCCTCAAGAACTTTATTGTGAAGGTGATAGCCAAAGTTTATGAGATTTATTTAAGCAATGAGTGGACCAGATTGGTATTCAAACTGCCATTCCTCAATATCTCTTTAATTAAATTGAATGATCTTTGGCCATGTGAGGCTTAACTTTTTCCTGACTTTGCAATCCAAATAAAAAGGCAGCAAACTTTGGAATCTTTCTCACTCTTTGTTTATGTTAGGATTTACATGGAGATCCAGCTAAATTGAATGGCAAAAATATATAGCTATATCTACATCCAGTGTGGTACAGCACATTAGTATGGTGGGGCAGCATTTTTGTTGTGAAAACAGTGCAGCCTGGGCTTGGTGGGTGTGGCTTCATGCAGTCAAAGCTGTGTGGCCCTGGACGTCCCGTCAGAAACGAGCAAGCGTGATTGGCTCAGCTGTTGTTCAATTGTGGAACACTCCACCCAAACATGATGTGTTTTTGAAAAAGGTACCCAACCCGTGTAGCTTGTAGGTGGCCAAGAAAAGTTTAATCTCATGTGCTCTGCAACTCTGCAGATTGGGGTCAGTACCAAATGAAGTGAAACACATCCATGGAAAATGGAAAGCAACTCTCATAACTTGTGAAACATCCATGTGCGATATCCATTTATGTGGTCAAGAGCAAGCATATATATAGGTTCAATAGATAGATAGATATAAAAAACACTATATAATTGATATGAAAGGCACTATATAATAGATAGATGGAGAGGCACTATATAATAGATAGATAGATAGATGATAGATAGATAGATAGATAGAAGATAGATAATAGATAGATAGAATAGAATAGATAGATGGGAAGGCACTTATATAATAGATATAGGATGTGAACAAGCACTATATAATAGATAGATGTAGATGCTAGATAATAGATAGATAGATAGATAGATAGATAGATAGATAGATAGATAGATAGATAGATAGATAGATAGATAGATAGATATGAAAGGCATTGATGCAGGACTGCATGGAAATTTCAGCCTGGAGGACAGCTATGGTGGGTACTTGGGGACCACTAGAGGGTGCTGTTGGACGGGAGGAGGCCCTTGATAGATGGAGGATTACTTGATCTGTAACTGAAGTAAATACTGCTGAGCCCAAGTTAAAATGAGGCAACTTGGAGTCAAAAGACAAGAAGGACAAGGCTTGCCTAGGGAGGACTGGGGAAGAAAGAAAGAAAGAAAGAAAGAGAAGAGGAAAACTAATTATTGTAAGGAAGCCTTTGATATTTTATTTAATAACAATAGTCATATTGAATCTTGGACTGTTGAAATTATGTGTTGGATTTGAGGATCTGAGATGCCACAATAGATAGATAGATAGATAAATAGATAAGGATAGATAATAGATAGATAATAAGCACTAATAATAAATAATAATAATAATAATAATAATAATAATAATACATTTTATTTATATAGCACCTTTCCCATTCTCAAGGCACTTACAGAATATAAGAAAGAATGACTGGGTATACAGTATATAGCATTGTACAAATCAAATAAATAAATAAATAAATAAATAAATAAAGAAGATTAAGATAGTAAATTCAGAGATGAGCCTAACAGACAACATAATTGATGGTCTAGCACACACATACAGGTTACATGAGCAGATAGATAGATAGAATGAAAGGCACTATATGGTAGATCAGAAGATAGATAGATAGACAGATAGATAGATGGATAGCAAAGATAGAAGATATAGATAGATAGATAGATAGATAGATATGAAAGGCACTCATATGATAGATAGATAGATAGATAGATAGATAGATAGATAGATAGATAGATAGATAGATAGATAGATAGATAGATAGATAGATATGTGATTTGTACCAAGGGTGAATTTTGGCTTTTTACAGAAGCTCATAAGTAAACAGCCCCTGAGGATCAAGCCAGAGATCCAGCCTTTCCCTAAAGTGCCACCTCTAGTCACATTCGCTATCTGAACATCTACTCCGCTATCCGATATGGAAAACAAAGCAGGAAAATCAAGCAGTTTCCATGAAGGTGATGTCTGCCAATGACACCTGACAATAGCTGATTTATGCGATTCACTGGTTGTTTTTCAATTCACTTTTGCATTCCTTTTTCCAGAAGTTCCTTGAGAAAAGTTATGATTTTATTTATTTATTTATTGATTGATTGATTTGTTTGTTTGTTTGTTTGTTTATTTGATGCCATTTGCCTTGTAAAGTCCCTGGGAATTGTACCCAGAAGGTTTTGGGGCTCACAGCATGTACGTCACCGGATCAACTATGTAAAGTGTGTTGAGATTTGCAATTTCAAACGCGTTGATGGTTTGAGATCTCCAAAATCTCTACAAAAGGTGTTCTGCCCCACATGCTGTTAGCTGCTACTGTTAGTTTGTCAAATTGTGCTCCCACCTTTGTCTTGTCACTTATTAACACACTTGTCCAGTACGCTCCCCACTCACAGTGGTGCTATAAATATCTGACATTGAAGTAAGACACGTGTCTCAAGTAGACAGACCCCCTTCATCTCTTGTTTTGGTCGTGCCCGATATAAATCCCGCGCCTGGTTAATTGTGGTACTTGGCAGATTGAACCTCTCTGTCTACACGCTTGCTTCTTCTTGTCACAATCCAACTTGCCTTCTAAGGGTCTTTTAAAGCTTTATTGTTTAATGGTAATCTGTCTATTCTTGTTTTGTAAATCATTAGTTATTGTCTTTGGTTGTAACCCTGTAAATACCTGTACACTATTAAAAAAATGTTAACTAAAAAACATGTTAGAATGTTACCCTAAAAAAAATAATATTTTGGCAGCTGGGTTCTAAAGGGAAAGTTACATAAAAATCAATGG
>NW_024382323.1:0-15567 GCF_016835505.1 Polypterus senegalus
AAACTACGATCTCTCTAGATGAGTTGACCACAGCGTTGAATGGGCTGAACATTGGGAAGTCCCCAGGAATTGACGGTTTGCCTGTTGAGTTTTTTAAAGCTTTTTGGTGTCACCTTGGCGCTGATCTGGCAGAGGTTTTCTGTGAAAGTCTGCGAGTGGGTGAACTGCCCCTTTCCTGTTGAAGAGCGGTTATCAAACTACTCCCAAAGAAAGGAGACCTCACGGAGCTAAAGAACTGGCGCCCAGTAAGCCTGCTGTGTGCGGATCACAAAATCTTTTCCAAGGCCCTGGCTAACCGGTTAGGAAGAGTCATGGTGAGTATCGTGAACCCCGAGCAGACATACTGTGTCCCCAGCAGGTGTATTCTGGACAACATCTTCCTGGTTCGGGATGTGATTGATGCTGCCAGGCTCTTTGGGTTTAACGCAGGTCTTTTATCACTGGATCAGGAGAAGGCGTTTGACAGGGTGGACCACAAGTACCTTTTAGCAGTGCTGTAGGCCTTTGGCTTTGGACCTTCATTCATTAAACACATTGGACTTTTATATCACAACGTTTTTAGTGTCGTGAAACTTAATGGCACACTAACCGCCCCCTTCAAGGTAACCAGAGGGATACGTCAGGGCTGCTCTCTGTCCGGTATGTTCTTCTCGCTCTCCATCGAGCCGCTACTACAACAACTTCTCATCCGCCTTCAAGGTCTGAACATCCCTCAGTGCCCGCATTTACAGCTCAAGGTGGTCGCATATGGAGACATCACGGAGCTGAAGCATTGCCTGGATGAATTTGAGAAACTGTCATCGGCAAAAATTAACTGGGACAAAAGTACTGCATTTTTAATTGGCGACTGGAGGGATGGAGACCCACCGGGCCTACCTGGTGGCCTTAAGTGGAACAGGAGAGTCTTCAGATACCTGGGGGTGTTTTTAGGACAAGGAGGAGTAGCTGAAGAAAACTGGGCAGACTGGGCGGAAAAAATTCAAGCCAGACTGAAGAAATGGAAGTATCTTCAAAAGGAGATCTCCTGTCGAGGCAGGGTCCTCATTATTAATAACTTAATAGCCTCCATGTTCTGGCATAAGTTACAGTGTGTAGACCCCCCAATATCTGTCATCAAGAGCATCCAGGCAATACTTTTAGATTTCTTTTGGGATGGCCTACATTGGGTGAAGCGCAGTGTCCTGTATCTGCCTGTAGAGGAGGGCGGTCAGGGACTCATTGACTTGGTGAGCAAGATGGAGGCCTTTAGGTTACAGACTTTACATCGGCTCTTATACGGCCCTGAGCACCTGCCATGGAGACAGCTGGCCTTTACCTTATTTCGTGGGGTATGGAGCTTAAATTTCACTGAACATTATTTTTTATTACACTCTGCCAACGTAGTTGGGTCTGACCTGCCAGAATTTTATAAATCTGCACTTCAGGTTTGGCACAGAAAGTTCAGGAGGACCAGAAATCTGGAAAGTATTTTTTCGTTCTTGGAAGAACCTTTAGTCTGGAATCCTCTTTTAGACTGTCCGTTATTGTTTTCTGACTCATTCGTATCAATTCTTTTAAACAAAAGAATTTTAAAAATAAAACATTTATTTGATACAAATATGAGGTGCTGGCACACCCTTGCCCACCTAGCGACAATCCTGGGGATCAGATCAGTACGCCTGGTTGACATTTTTCTTAGTCAAGTACAAACAGCACTGCGGAGGTCAGGAGCGAGTTCACTGTGTGACGAGTACTTCACAGGTGAGGGGACACCAGAAGCAGAGATGACATCACCCACCATCATTGTAAGACCACACGTCACTGACCACACTGACAGACCTGGACACCTTCTCAGATTTGGGACTCTGGTCGAGAAAGACTTTGAACTCTTTAACAAAAAAGAACTTTATAAACTGTGTGTCAAAGTGACATTTTATAACCAACTGAAAGGGTTGCCAGATACTTTGTGGAGGAAAGAACTGCAGGTCTCTGAGAACATCACACCTTCATGGAGAGCTTTTTATAAACTCCCGTTACAGAAAAGACTTGGGGATCTGCAGTGAAGGATAACGCACTCGGCCTTAGCCACAAACTCATTTCTGAATATAATTAACGCTTCAGAGACTGACCAGTGCCCGTTCTGTGACACGAGGGAGACCATCTTTCATATATTCATACACTGTGAACGGCTGAGGCCTTTGTTTATTTTCTTGGATTTAATTCTTAGTGGTTTTGGTTTTGGTCTCTCAAAAATTAACTTTATCTTTTGTATTAACTATAATCAAAAAAATAGGAATAAGTCTGTTCTTGGGAATTTCCTCTTAGGACAGGCCAAGTTGGCAATCCTAAAAACAAGGAGGAATAAAGAGAGAAACATCATGGGGACCGACGCTCTGCTGCTGTTCAAAGTTTTAATTAAGAGTCGACTGAAACTTGAATTCAAATACCAGAAACTAACAAACAATTTAGAAATGTTCAGCGACATGTGGGGGACACGACAGGTACTGTGTGCTGTGGAGGGGGGCGAACTGGTGATCAACTGGGAATGAAAAGTATTGGTGGGCTTCAACAATATGCTTTAATTAATGTGCGGAGTAGGAGGAGTGTAAAGGGGGGGCAGTGGTGGTTGTCTGATAAATAACTTTTGTTTTATCTTGAAGATTGGGACTGTTTGTCTTATAACTGTGTATATTGTTAATGTTCAAAATAAAGGTCATTTTAAAAAATAAAAAAAATAATATCTATCTATCTATCTATCTATCTATCTATCATATAGTGCCTTTCATCCATCTATCTATCTATCTATCTATCTATCTATCTATCTATCTATCTATCTATCTATCTATCTATCTATCTATCTCTCGCTACTGTGTTGCTGTCGGTGTGTCTTTCGATTAGTGTGGTCTGGGGTGGGCGTGGCTGAGTCGTGGCGTTCGTTGGAAGTCGGACGTGTTTTCTGTCTTCTGTAAGTTTTTTCTTTATTTCTAACTCCTTTTCTTATTTTTCTATATCAGGGGGTTTTATCAAATAAGACGCGGCTTTTGTCGTGTAGCCATGGCCGCGTCCAAAGTGTCGTCGCCTGGTCTAATGCCTAGGTTTTATGAAAATCTTTCCCGCCGGCATGGGGCTAAAGTACTGGTTGAGCCGCACGTTTCGGCTGAAGAGTGTGTTGTGGCTGTCGGTAAAGTTGTTGGCTTTAAAAATGTCCGGTCAGCATCAAGAATGAATAAAGCCGTAGTAGTTTTTCTTAACGAGGAATCTCTGGTTGATAAACTTATAGTAGAAGGGATTATTATTAATGGCGCGTTGGTTCCTGTTTTACCTCTGTCAGCACCTGCGAAAAAGATTATTATTTCAAATGTCCCACAGTTCCTAAAGAATGATGTTTTGGTGCAGGAACTCCGCCGCTATGGCCAGGTTTTATCAGATATAGTGATGATTCCGTTGGGCTGTAAAATGAGAGAATTGAAACAAACGAGGCAGGTTTTTATGGTGTTAAACAACATGAAGGAGGACATAAATGTTGCTCTGAGATTCAAGGTTGATGGCTGTGATTCTGTGGTTTTTGTTACTTCGGACTCGATGAAGTGTTTTAACTGTGGGAGGGCCGGACACAAGGCCTCTCAATGTAAAATGAGACCGTTTTACCGGTGGGCGGCGCTCCCCTGCTTCAGTAAGCGATGAGACGGAGTATGAAAGCGGTGAGGAGGTGGACAGTATGGAGGATGAGGAGACTGCAGAGGTAGCTGAGCTCGTAACCGGAGCACAGGTTGTGAGTGATTTGCACCCCACTGTAGTGTTAGCAGTCGCTCCTGAGGCGAGCCTGCTGACTACCGAAGGGAATGCGTTGGCTGAGCCCAGCGATCCTGTTGTAAACGAGTCCGTTCAAAGTGCTCAGTGCGAGTCTGTGGAAGGAGAACTAAGTACAAATGAGCCGGAGACTGCGGAGGTCAGTAGCGGAGGGGATAAGACGGCGATGATCGGCACAGAGAGTGTCGCGCCCGTCGGCCCCGCTGTGAATGAAGCTATGGCTACTGACGTGATCGCAGAAACACCGGCGTGTGCTGACGGGCGCCTGACTGAGCGCACTGAAATGAGCTCTGTGGAAGGACAGAGGAGTGAAACAGCAGCGGGTGTGAGTGGCGAGACCGATCAGAGGAAAAGAGTGCAGGAGTGGCTGGGTGTGTGAGGAGGATTTTACAGTTCGTACTCGAAAACGAAAAGAAAAATCAGACACTAAAATATCTGCAAAGAAAAGTCACGTGGCTGGTGAGCCATCGCAAGTATCGAGCAGGATTCTTAGAAGTCAGAGTGATTGTCACAGCGACCTGAGTGATCGTGAGCACGAAGGCGGTGACACTGACGTCTCAGTGAGGAGTACGACCTCGTCCCAATACAGACTCAGTGCCGGGTATAATACTGCGAGTATTAGGAAGTTTTTAGACTTCATCGAAGGCAAGAGGGGTGTTAAAGTGGAGGATCACTTCCCTGACCTTCCATTGTTTGTGGTGTCCGCTCAAAGGGTGATGCGCAAAGCGGCACGTCTGGGAATGGACCAAAAGGAAACTACCCGTCTTAAAAATGTGATTAGCAGGGTGCGAAAGTCCATTTTTCAGAAATAATGGATAGTTTTTTGAAACTTTTTTATTTTTGGTTGACTTGTGCAATACTGTTCACTCCCATTTGTGAATCATCAATGCAGTCTTTACACATTGGGAGTTTAAATGTGAATGGCTGTAGGGCGACTGCAAAGAGGGCCGCTCTGTTTGACTTTTTAAACCAAAAGGCTCTTCAGGTCACTTTCTTACAGGAAACTCACTCTGATGTTAGAAATCAGCCGGACTGGTTACGTGAGTGGGTCAGGGGGTCAGGCTGTCCTGAGTCATGGCTCACACGTCAGTGCTGGGGTGGCCATACTGTTCTCTAACACGTCAACTTTACAAATCACTAACATTAGTGAGGTGGTGGCTGGGCGCCTCCTGGTAGTTCAGGTGAAGGATAAGAGCCAAGATCTGGTGTTTATTAACACTTACGCTCCAACAAATGGAGGTGAGAGACTTTGCTTTTTTAAAGCTCTGAGGAAGGTGCTGGAGACCTTTGTTAATGGGGAGATCTTGTTGGTTGGAGGAGATTTTAATTGTACGGAGAATAACTTACTGGACCGTAATGGTGCTGAGCCTCACCCAGCGTCTGTCCGTGCTTTACGCTCCTTATTAGACCACTCAGACCTGGTGGACGTCTGGAGAAGTAAATTTCCGTCAGATAGACAGTACACCTGGGTAAAGGGGGGCGGTGGGTACATTTCGATGGCGCGTTTGGACCGTTTCTACTGTCTGAGGCACCTGCTGAATACGGTTACTAAGGCTTATATCTGCCCAGTCGGATTCTCCGATCACTCTCTGGTGGGAATGAATGTCTCTGTCCCTAAAAAACCTTCCTCTCAATCTCTTTGGCACTTTAATGTCTCCCTGTTAGAGGATTCTCATTTCCTCAAGTGTTTGGAGTTTTTCTGGCTGCAGTGGACTCAAACCAAGTCCAGATTCCCATCTCTTCGGCAATGGTGGGATGTGTCGAAGGTGCAGATTAAAGTCTTTTGCCAGCAGTACACTCAGCATGTGACCAGGCGGTGTCTTCACGAAATGAAGAGCTTGGAGGAGGACATCACAAATCTGCACAGCGTTTTACAGGACTACTTTAGTGAAGAAACGCTTGCTGTTTTAAAGTCTAAAAAACAATCCCTTGCTGAACTCCTGGAGCTTCGTGCCCAAGGTGCATTGGTGCGCTCGCGTTTTCAAACTTTAAATCACTTGGACGCGCCTACTAAATTTTTCTTTAATCTGGAAAAGAAAGAGGCCGAGAGTAAAGTGATCCACATGCTGCAGGACGCTGAAGGTCATGAGCTGCACACCACGGAGGAGATCAGGAACTTTGCTGTGTCTTTTTACTCTGATTTATTTAAGGATGGTGTAATTGATGATTCGGCCATATTGGAATATTTGAACGGATTACCCAAATTTACAGACACGGTCAAGCTGAAGCTGGAGGCAGACATCACCTTTCAGGAGCTATCAGATGCACTGGCTGGTTTGAATACTGGAAAGGCACCAGGAATCGATGGCATCCCAGCTGAGTTCTATAAACATTTCTGGTACCTGCTGGGTGCCGAGGTGTTCTTACAAAGCTTACAGGATGGAGAATTACCATTGAGCTGCAGAAGAGCAGTCGTCACTCTGCTGCCTAAGAAAGGAGACCTTTGTCAAATAAAGAACTGGCGCCCGGTGAGCCTGCTGTGCACGGACTATAAGATCTTCTCGAGGGCCCTGGCCAGCCACCTGAGGACTGTGATGGACCTGCTCGTCAGTCCCTGCCAGACGTACTGTGTGCCTGACAGGACTATTTATGACAATATTTTTGTATTGCGGGATATCATTTCAGCCTCAAATCTTTCTGGGATGGATTTAGGAATATTATCCATTGACCAGGAGAAAGCTTTTGATCGAGTAGATCACCGGTTTTTGTTTCAAACATTGACCTGTTTTGGGTTTGGTGATAATTTTGGTCAGATGATTGCACTGCTGTACACCAACGTTTTTGGGATTGTAAAAGTTAATGGCACTCAGAGCGCACCGTTTCCAGTCAGGAGGGGAATTCGGCAGGGCTGCCCCTTGTCCGGCATGCTCTACGCATCGGCCATCGAGCCGTTTCTCTTTCAGCTGCAGCGGAGACTACAGGGGGTGACATTTCCATCCTGCCCAAATGTTAATTTCAAGTGCTTGGCCTACGCTGATGATATTATTGTCTTCGTCAAATCGAAGGGTGACATTGAAGTTTTAATTTATTGTCAACAACTATTTGAGAACATATCATCTGCAAAAATCAATTGGACTAAGAGTAACGCCTTCTTACTGGGCTCCTGGTCTGGATGTCCACTACCAGACTTGCCTGGAGGCCTAAAGTGGAACAGGAAGTGCTTCAGGTATCTTGGAGTGGTCATGGGCAGTGAGGGGGTGGACGAGAGTAATTGGGAGGGACTCTTGGAGAAAGTGACCTCTCGTCTGAACAGGTGGAAGTGGATTGTACTTAAACTGTCATACAGAGGGCGGGTGATTGTCATCAATAATTTAGTGGCCTCAATGCTGTGGCACAAACTCATGTGTGGTGACCCCCCTCTGGGGCTTTTAAAGAAGATCCAAAGAATATTGCTTGATTTCTTCTGGGATGGCTTGCATTGGCTAAAGCAGAGTCTGCTGTTTTTACCGTTGGAAGAAGGCGGTCAGGGACTTCTAGATATCTCCTCAAAAGTCGCAGCCCTCAGGCTCCAAGTCCTACAGAAGCTTTTCTGCGTTTCATATTCCCTGAGTTGGAGGGAGTTAGCGCTGAGTTTCCTTCATCGTGTGGCCGGGTTAGGGTTTGATGAAGCACTTTTGGTTATAAATCTACAAAAACTGGACCTTTCTGTGTTACCAAAATTTTACAGAGGTGTCCTATTAACATGGCACGTGGTGTTTAGGAGGAACTTTAATACAACTGGGTGGCTTCAAAATGAGCCTTTAATTTATAATTCTGTCTTTTCATGCCCCCTCTTGCACAGTGACAGTTTTGTTTCAATTCTTATTAAGCATCAAGTACTGAAACTGGCACAGATTTATGATGCGACTACCAAGTCATTTATTGATGCTGATGTCTTGGCTTCTCTTCTCGAAGTAAAGTCAGTCAGGATGATTCAGCAGTTTCTGTCCTCCATAGCTAAAGATTACCACTTGCTAAATGAATCCATCGGCTCCACTGTTAATAAGTTGGATGTTTGCCCCGCGGTGGACCTCTCATTACTACCAGAACATTCAGTTGTTCACTTCACCAAAGGAACAGTGGTGGGCTTTGCTTCTCTGTCCAAGAGAGAGCTCTATGAGTACTGCGTCAAGGTGACTCACTTCACTGCACTGGCGTCTGTGCTGGACACTCCATGGAGGGAGAAGCTGGCAGTGGAGGGGCACAGGGGGCCTGCGTGGAGGGAGTTCTACAAGCCACCGAGCAACAAAAGAACTGCAGACTTACAGTGGAGAATCGGGCATGGGATCATTGCCACCAAGTCCTTTTTAAAAATTATTAAAGAAGCTGAAACTGATTCTTGCATTTTCTGTGGACAGAAAGAAACAGTTTTTCATTTGTTTTTGTATTGTTATCGACTGGCGGATTCTTCAGATTTTTAAAGCGTTGTGTACCGAATTGACTGGAACTTTTAATGAAGTCCTGTTCATTTTTGGAAGTAAATATAATAAGAAAACTCGATGCAGGATACAACTGTTCAACTTTCTGTTAGGTGAAGCAAAGCTGGCCATTTTAAAAAGTCGAAATAATAAGCAACGTGGATCTGAACTTACGGATATTTGTTTGATTTTTAAATTGAATGTTTATTCAACAATAAGAATGGAATATGAATATTATAAACAGATGAATAGAATGGGGGGGGTTTGAAAATGTGTGGGGGGTGAAAGGGGGGCTGTGCTCAGTTGATGAAGGGGAGCTGAAATTTAATTTCTGATTTAACTGTGGTGGGCAAGAGAAAGATAAAGTAATGGTGGGCATCAATACCACGTGAGGAGTAGGAGGAGTGTAAAGGGGGAGTAATGGTGGTCTTTGTGTTGTAATGAATTATTTCATTTTGATTTTCTTATTAATGTGTGGAGTAGGAGGAGTGTAAAAGGGGAGTAGTAGAGGTTTGATATGGTTTTTTTGTTTATTCTGAAATTTGTTTTTCGTCATTTCGATTGTGTATATTATGTTGATGTTCTTATTTTTACAATAAAGATCTTTTTAAAACTAAACTATCTATCTATCTATCTATCTATCTATCTATCTATCTATCTATTATATAGTGCCTTTCACTCTATCTATCTATCTATCTATCTATCTATCTATCTATCTATCTATCTATCTATCTATCTATCTATCTATTATATAGTGCCTTTCATCTATCTATCTATCTATCTATCTATTATATAGTGCCTTTCATCCATCTATGTATGTATCTATCTATCTATCTATCTATCTATCTATCTATCTATCTATCTATCTATCTATCTATCTATTATATAGTGCCTTTCATCCATCTATCTATCTATCTATTATATAGTGCCTTTCATCCATCTATCTATCTATCTATTATATAGTGCCTTTCACTCTATCTATCTATTATATAGTACCTTTCATCCATCTATCTATCTATCTATCTATCTATCTATCTATCTATCTATCTATCTATCTATCTATCTATCTATCTATCTATCTATCTATCTATCTATCTATCTGTTATATAGTGCCTTTCATCCATCTATCTATCTATCTATCTATCTATTATATAGTGCCTTTCATCCATCTATCTATCTATCTATCTATCTATCTATCTATCTATCTATCTATCTATCTATGTTCTTAGCAGATATTGGGGGATAATGACGTTTGGTTTCTTGTTTCGGTTTTCAACATTATTTTCAGACTGATTTTCATTTTGCTTCTCCACGTGATCAATGGGGTCTGACGCTGACTGGTATATTGTAGTAAGTTGCAGCCCTTCATCCTTCAGTGTGTTGAGCCCCCTGGGGTCTGCTCTGCTCGCTGTGAATTGTCATTATAGGAGAGCAGGGAGGGAGCAAAGTGAGGTAAGCATTTAAAAGTCTATTAAAAATGGAAGTAATTCTGGATGTCAAATACATTTGAAAAAGCAGACTGCTGTGCTTCTGTGAATGCAGAATGAGAGAAGACAAAAGACGAGAGCAGCTAATTGAATGAGATCCGTTATTATTATAGGTGAATTCTTCTGATTTCCTGACGTTCTGCAGCTCATGGGATTCAGAGAATGACTGCGACTCGTCGACGCGTGTTCAAGCAGATAAATCCACAGTTCAAGTGTCTGTGTTTTCAGAGTGCAATGAGAAGTTCAGCAAAATGACGCCTTTTATTGGCTAATTAAAAAGATTACAAAACACAAGTTTTCAAGTCAACTCAGGCCACTTCTTCAGGCAGTTTGTAAAAAACAAGTTTTGGTGAAAATTGAAAGCAAAACCCGCTATATCCTAGCTACACGGTCACGGGGGTCTGCTGGAGCCAATCCCAGTCAACACAGGGCACAAGGCAGGAAACAAACCCCGGGCAGGGTGCCAGCCCACTGAAGGGCACACACACCAGAGACAATTTTGAATCACTAGTCCACCTCACCTGCATGTCTCTGGACTGTGGGAGGAAACCCACGCAGACACGGGGAGAACATGCAAACTCCACGCAGGGAGGACCCAGCAAGTGAACCCAGACGGGTCTCCTAACTGCGAGGAATCAAAGCAAAATAGTTTACTCAAAAATAAGCAAAACGTACTAATCCAGATGAAACGTTCTCATAGAAGATGATTCTGTTCAAGGCTTATACACTTTGCTATGTTTCTTTGAATCTCTGAAAGATGTTCTCTACGTTAGAACATGTGAACAATGTGGATGAGAACAGGCGGCCATTCAGCCCACCAAAGCTCGCCAGTCCAATCCAGTTAACTCGTCCAAAATAACATCAAGTTGACATTTGAATGTCCCTGAAGTCCTCCTGTCCACCACACTACTTGGTCACTTATTCCATGTGTCTCTGGTGTGAAGAAAATCTTCCTAATGTTTGTGTGAAATTTCCCCTTCAGAAGTTTCCAGCTGTTCTCCCCCCCGGTGTTCTTGATGACCTCATTTTAAAGTCACCGTCTCTGTTTCACTGCACCAATGCCCTTCATCATTGTAAACACTTCAGTCAGGTCTCCTCTTCATCTCTCTGAAGGCTCAGCTCTTTTACTCTTCCTCATAACTCATCCCCTGTTGTCTGAATCAGCCGAGTTGCTCTTCTCTGGACCTTCTCTAGTGCTGCTATGTCTTTATGGAGACCCTCACGGTCCCCAAGACCCCAGATGAGGCCTCACCAGTGTGTTATAAAGCCTGAGCAGACCCTCCTGTGACTTGTACTGCACACGTCAAGGCGCTATATAGCCAGACAGTCTGTGAGCCTTCTTAATGGCAGTCCACCACGACTCCTAAATCCTTCTCATAAGGTGGACTTGAGCTTTTCAGACCCCTCATTGTGTATTCAATCCATTGTTATTATAGTAAACGAAAACTAAAATCAAAACTAAAAGAATTAAAAACATTTTGGAAACTGAAATAAAATAATTAAAAAAACTAAATAAAAAACTAAATGAAACTACTAAAGTCGCTGGAAAGACTAACTGAAATAAAATAATAATGTAAATGATGTTAGTTTTCATTGTTGAAAGAATATTCTTGCTGTTAGTTTTGAACCCTTTTAACTGTAAAACTGAAAGTCATCCACCACGAGCCGCCCGCACGTATTCATCCAGTGAGCGGCGGCGGGTGATGAAGGGCGGCTGTTGACGCAGCATTTGCGCTGATACGGACACGTGAAGCGCGTGAAACAGAAAGCGATTTCCTTGTGCTTGTTGTTTGTCGGGATGTAATTCTGGCTCTTTAGAGAGTAGCCAGAGTGGACCTGAAGAGAGGCATCAAAGAGGCCAAGGCAGCGTACAGAAGGAGGACAGGCGAACCTTGACGCTTTAGACCTCCCTGTCTTGGAACTTTGTAGGTTTGTGTGCATAAACGCAATAACTAAAGCAAAATGCAACTCGATAGATGGATGAAATTTGGGATGTGTTTGTTGCACCACAATTATAGATCTTTATTCACTTTTAGGCCAAATCCATCAACCAGAAGTGGTACTTTACCTGAATACATACTTGATTTTTTTTTTATTCATGCAGCTGCAGAGTCTAATTTATTCAACTTTACTTTTTAATAATTGTTCAATATATTATTAATTTGATTTGATTTGTTGTTGATGGTTTTTTAATGTACATAATATAAAAATATAATCCTTGTCTTGCGGTTTACTCCTCAAAGATCCATCCCCATATCTGAGTACACGAGAAAGTCGAAGGGAGGTGTGATCTATGGCCGGCCAGTCATCTCGGCCAATACCCCCAGGCCACCAGGCATGGAGGTACCCCGAATGCCAGCAGGGAATTATGGACATTGGAGTTTTCATCCACAGACCTGCTGGGTACCACAGGGGCCCCTAGAGGACGCTGCAGGGAGGCCCAGGGACTGTTATGTGCCCTCTAACCTGGAAGTACATCTTAGTCACAGCGACAGGGGAAATGACGTACTTCTGGGATGAAGAAGAGGACTTTTGATCTGACCCGGAAGTGCTATGAAGTCACGTGGACTGGGGGATCAGAAGCACTTCCGGGTCACGGACTATAAAAGGCTGTGAGAGATCCCAGACGAGTGAGCTGAGCTGGGTGGCAGGGTGGCAATGCGTCTGGGAGTGGAGGATTGTTTATTGTATTGTGGAATTGTTTATTTACGAGTATTGTGGAGAAGAGGGTGGGTGCTTTGTGCACTGTATTGTACAAATAAATTAATAATTTGGACTTTTATCTGGTGTCTGGCATCTAGTCTTAGGGTTCAAGGGGATGACAGCGCCCCCAATCCGTCACAGGAGGCCACTTCCAATTTTTGAAAATAAACCGGCACTAAACGAGAGAATGACAAGGTCATCATACAAGATCAGCGTATTGTTGCTGACCAATCAGTTTTGACTTTAAAAACGTTGTTTATCAACAAAGCAATTGTAAAATTCCAGAGTTGGCATCGTCTCTACTGAACTACAGGTAGGTGGGGGAAGAGAGTCTGCCAAGTGATGAAAAGCTAAACATACTAATGTGTTTTTCTATTTATGCTATATTTATTCATTTATTTTTAGTTAAAATTCGTAGCACAAAATACCTGATATTGTGAAAATGATAAAGTAGCAGAATTATGTTTTAAATATCTGTCCCATTTTTTCAATATTTCTCTCTCTCTCTTTCAAAATAGATAGTTGAAATATCGTATTTTTCTTGCTCTTAACATCAGCCTTATTATTCATATTGCATACCAGGGATTTTTCCTGCCTTGCATCCAGACCTGCTAGGGTAGGCTCCAGGTTTCCTGTGATCTTGCTCTGGATAAGCAGGTTTAGATCAAGTCGTATATGTTGTTCTTAATCTCAGACGCCGTCTCTGTCTTTACTCTGATCATTATGGGTTTACTGTTCTTATGGTGGGCTATTTAACTCTCACTGCCCCTAGCTTTGACACTACAGGCTTCTTTTTCTTTGTTTTCCTCAAAACAGCTAGGTGGGGTCTGCACACTGATTCAATCCTAAGACCCCTGTTCTTCCTAAGCCCCTGTGATTTTCATGGTCACAAGCGTCAGAACACAGTAGAATATTTTTGATATCTTTTCAGGCCTACAGGTGGCAAAATTCTGTACTTAAATTGTATGTGCCTGAGATGGAATGGGAAATCAATATGTCTGGTAGAAAATAACAAAGTATGGGAGATTATTGAATGCAATATTGAAGGCATTCATTATAGGCACATTGTCTTGGAGCAGGATATGTTGTGTGCTGTAGACATTTAGAGTAAAAAAAAACCTCAAATCTTAAAATTCACCTACATTTTCTTACAAATTGACCCATTTTGGGCAATAAAAGGAAAAGAAAAAAGTGCCAACAGTCAGCATAGATATGATCACCAGAAATTACATGGAAAATATTTTAAAAATGATAAAATTGTTCATATTCAGAACCTGGTTTTAATTATGCTTGTTTTTATCAGACAAAAACAAAACCAGATAGTAAACTGTGTTGTGTAGCATAGTAAGTTTACACTAACATTAAACTAATTA
The DNA here is from genome assembly GCF_016835505.1 of Polypterus senegalus. NCBI lineage: Eukaryota > Metazoa > Chordata > Cladistia > Polypteriformes > Polypteridae > Polypterus > Polypterus senegalus. Next base: position 13,750 of record NW_024382323.1, read on the forward strand.
AGTGTACAGTTCTGTCTCATTGAGACACAAAAACTTAACTCCATAGTAGCTCTTTAACCGTACCATAAATACTAAAACTTAAACTGTGTGGACTATGGCCGACAGCTTATCCCGGCCAAGACCCCCAAGCCGCCAGATGGAGCCCTCCCTGCAATGTGGAGATGCCCCGACGTTATCCAGCAGGGCATCATGGACTATAGAGTTGTAATACACAGCCCTGCTGGATAACGTCGGGGCCTCCAGGGGATGCAGCAGGGAGACACAGAGACATTTGGTTTTCCTACAGTCTGGAAGTACTTACAGGTCACGAGGACAGAAGAAATAAAGTGCTTCAGGGCTGAAGAAGAAAGAAGAGTTTTGATTTGACCCGGAAGTGCTAGGAAGTCACATGGACTGCGGGTTAAGAAGCACTTCCGGGTCACGAACTGAGCTGGGTGTTAGGAGGGCAACGTATCTGGGAGTAGAGGATTGTTTGTTGAATTACTAGCAAAATACCCGCGCTTCGCAGCGGCGAAGTACTGCCTTAAAATTTTTATTAAGAAGAAAATTAAACCTTTTTAAACTGAGGGAAAATATGCCAATAATTATTTGTTAAGGATCTCTTTGTACACCACGTTGTGAGTTCGGCCCTCCGTTGTAATCTGACCAAGCTGTGCGCTGAGCTTACTCTTGAGCATGTAACGTACAGTCGGCCATGTGAACAGTAATCTTGTTTCAAGAAACCAGGAAGAGCTCCAAAAAGTGCTGAAGAAAACATGCATTATATATTTGAGAAGGCAGCGAAACAATAAGAAGCGAGCGAGTGACACATACAACCATATTCATGAGTGCTGCTACTTCGGAAACAAAGCACGGTGTAAACTGAAACTTTAAATGAAGTTTGTAGACAGGCTGCCGCTGGCGTTTGTCGTGCCCACGGCTAATATTATACACATTATACAAGTTTAATGAGAGGACGCAGGATATAAACGAGAGTTTTGATCACTTTGTAACTAAGTTAAAATTGCACGTGAAGGGCTGTGCTTATGCAGATTCCGAGAGACTGTGTTTGTGGGGGATTGACAGTTAAGGCGGGTGGGGGAGTCATGTCATCATCTCCCCTCCCATTCACCTCATTTCGCTCTGAGCTGAGCTCCGCGGCTAACGCAGTAGTGATGGGGTTCGGATCATTTTACCAACTTGGACCTTTGAGTCTCGTTCAGCAAAATGAACAAATCTTTTTTCGAGTCAATTCGTTCAATTCTGTTTCCGGCTCAGACTGGGTTGGTTAAGCTTATGGGACTGTCACGTGATGAACGAACAACTCAAAAAACCCAAAGACTCGAAACAGGTGAATCAATTCCAATACAGAAACTATAGGAAGTTACGCAAGCGCATGCGCGACTGAACGAATCACTCCCACGAGACGACTCGTTCTTCCCGAGTCACATTAAAGATTCGTTCAAAATGAATGAATCGTTCAAGAACGACCCATCACTATACAGAAGCGACTTTGTGACGCTGCCACTAAATACTCACAGAAAAATCCACAAGTTAATACACACGGTGTCTCTAGAGTTTCTCCACACTGAATCCTCCAGGCACTACTTACAAAAGGTTACATCGACAATCGTGTTACGTTATTTTTAAAATGTTTCCTTTTCTTAGCACAAGCACAGCTGAGAAGCTTCGATGCATGTGGTCCATAACGCGTTAAAAAATCACGCATTTAATCACACTTTGCATTACAAGCAAAGGGGAGCTTTTGTCAATGCATGATTTCCTGGTACACCGATTACATTGATCAGCGCATCCCGATTCATTTTACCCTCGCACCAC
>NW_024382324.1:0-13347 GCF_016835505.1 Polypterus senegalus
ATATAAAATCATCACATTCAAATGTTAACAGTTTCCACACACCCAAAGACCGTCCTTCCTACATTTACGACATGTGTATAAGGTGTGATGCCTGAAGTGCAAATATTAAATAAACACTTTCACAAAAGGTACAAGTATAAGGTACACACCTCTCTGTGCTGTGGTTCCTATTACACTGAATGAGCACCTGACATTGAACTTTCTTTCCTGGGGGAAGCGAAGGTGTTAGAATTGAAGCTTGTCGATGTTGCATCATCTTTTCTTTTTCCATCTTTTTTCCTGTAAGAAGCGATGACAAAGTTCTTCTGCAAAGTTAGTCATGAACACTGTTCTTTTCTCAGTGGTCCCATGCATGCCTTGTACAGTATGTGTGCGTTCATCGCTGCTATGTCAAGGATGTTGTAGATCACAGCAACCGGCCACCTGCGTGTTCCTGTTCGCACTGAATAAGCTCACGCCTTCCGGTCCATGATGTCAATGCAGCACTGGGAAAAAAAGAAAGACAAATATATGTGACATTTTAAAGAAATCATTTTATGACCTGAATAGTACCAATCAGAAAACATCATCGCACTAATATTATTTTCATTAGCATACCTTCATGTGGTTGTAGTCTATGACCGTGTTTGTTTGTTTTTTCGATCTTGCCCAATCTCCACATCATGGTGCATTGTGCTGAGAATGCAGACAGACTTCTTCATTTTGGGCGCCTACAGTACACTGTCAGCATGGCACTGGCAGATCTAAACAATAGCGTGGTGAATTGTTCGTGTACTGAACTGACTTTAGCTGCAGGTGGAAGTTCCCGTCACACTTTATTTATGGTGCCAAGCAGAGTTGTGTTGTGGTGCAGCAGTCCATTAGCCAGCGAAAGTGACGTGAAGAAGTTGTCTGTTGTTATGGTTCTGCCTTTGTTCAGAAATGGCTCCATAAGCTTTATGACCACAGTCGCAGAAACTCTTTCTCCCGTGGGATGACAGGGATCTTTTCCTAAATAAGGAGTGGCATTGCATATGTACTTTGTCTCCAAATCTGCTGCAATCCAAAACTTTATGCCAAGTTTGTCAGGCTTGGTCGCGATATATTGTAAGAAAGGACAACAGACCTTGGTTGAAAACAGTTGCTCATCAACAGCAATATGTTGCCCTGGGTTGTAACTCAGTAGACAGTTCTCAACAAAACATTGCCAGATGTCCGAGATCGCAGCAAATCTGTCGTTTTGCACTTGTTCTGCACGATTGTCTTTGTTGTCAAAGTGGAAATGCCGCATAAAATCTGATAGCAGGGACGGGGCATCATATGCCGGTACAACAAATAGTTCTGAGCAGGCATCAGCCACAGCACCAACTGTAGTCATCACTGCTCTTGTGAAAAGAATGGAGATAAATGCCATCAGTTCAGAGAGGGACAGGATCCAGCTGGGGTCTGCTCTGCGATCTTTGTGAACTATGCAGTCTCTGATGGTCAATAACATACTGCACCTATGTCGATCAAACACAGGAAGCTCTGTAGTCTACTGGTTACTTTACGCTGTAGGAAGATAAGTAAATAAATAAAGGTAAATCGGTAAACAACATTCGATGTGGCTTTTATATAAGTAACATCAAAATGTTTTTCATATAAAAACCATCAGAAAACATTATTGAAAACTGGACTTTGCACAATACCTTGACGAGCTCTGTAGCTCCTGCTGCTTTGCTGGAAGGACATGTGTGTGGCACATTGACTGGCAGGACGACGCCCAACTTCTTGCTGCATCCAAACAGTGCCATCCTTTGCCTTTACGCCTGGTGCAGCTGCGCTGTTCTTATGTTGGACTGGGCGTTTCTTGCTTCTGTTCTCTTTCTCTGATATAGAATCTACATCTGAGTTCACCTCTGTGTCTGTCTCGTCATCTACCTCGATATCAAAAATAAGTTCCTCGCCACCGTCTGAGTCGCAGTCATCCATTTCTTACAGCAGAGCCAAAGCCTCAAGGGGACAACCTCTTCTTTCGTGACAGAGCAGTGGCCATTGTGGTGTCTGTTTGCTCAAAATAATAATCAAGCACAACTGATTCACCTATGATTGTGGGTCAGGTTTTATCTTGCCACATCAGAGAATTCCCTGTAATTTCCAGCTCCATTACCTCTAAACCACTCACATTCACAGTAATTCCCAGTTTTGTGCACCATTCACACCCATGCCCACAACCCTATATAACTGATTCCACATCAGAGAATTTCCAGTTCCATTATCTCAAAGCACTACTGATATCCACAATTATTCCCAGTCAAGTACACGTCTTTATCTGAAAGCAGCATCAGATCGGGGGCTTGGGGGGGCAGGGAGGTGTTGTGGGAGTGTGAACGTGAGTGAGAGAATAAAACTGGAAAAAAAAAAACGCTGACTTTTACAAGCACAATAAATTTACAGCGGCTGTTACAGACACAAATCAAATGTATGCTTTTATTGTATAATAGCAACAATAAGAGCAACTCTCTACTCAGAACTTGAGAAGATGCCAGCATCAAACCCAGAAGCTCTTGATTGGAAGACAGCAGTTCTTAGCATTGCACCACACAAACTGGCGTAGCAAACGCCTGCCGTAACCTGCTGTCTTTTTTCTTCGGTTATATTCTTGAATAAAAGTGCACTTGTTTTGTTATACTTGTACCTTTTGTCAAAGTGTTTATTTCATATATGTATTTCAGGCTTCACACATTATACATTTCATCTCTACATTTTGTCAATTATTACTAAAACATGAGAAATGTTTCTGTGTTAAAGACGTTTTTACAGAGGTTGTTGATGACACTGAACACACATGAAATGTATGTATTCCAAATGACGATGTACTTTTTTACCCAATAAAGCTCCAGCACTTCACTCAGAGATAAACACTGAGCACTGAGAAACTTCTTTGCGAATTGAACTGCGGCGGTGGGCGGGGGGATGAAATACCAGGCTGCTTGCGCTTATCGACACATTTACAGGACAAACGACGCTGACGGAGAGGTGAGAAAGGATTTAAGGTGGGCCGGATTTACAAGTTTTTTCATAGGCTCTGGTAATTCTAGAGTTAACAATAGAAGATATCATTGGCAATGGGTACTTATTCATGACAGATGTTTTATTAAGTTTGTTATAGTTGATACACTACTGAGGACCCCCAACGTTCCTTAAAAAAAAAAAAGAAAACTGCACCTAGAGGACGATCAAATGGCTGAATATTAGACACATTAACAGGTCTAGAAAGAGCATACATATTCCCCATAGTAATTCCCTCAAGTAATAAATCTCTGGTCCAATCATAAGGTTTATGTGGAGGCAGTTCATTAAACTTTTGCTAGTCATAGAGCGACAAGAGGAACTCTGCCCAATTCTTTCCAGTCCATCACAGGATTGATAAAGCATCAAAAAGTAGAGATCTAGAAATAACAAAGAAGCTGAAAAATTCAGAAAATACAACATTTCGATTTTAGTTTAGAAAGAATGTGGCAGGCAGTCTAACATCCTCTTCTCCTGATGAGTTTCCATCACTAACAGTTATCAAGGTTTTACCCGAGATTAATAAACAGTAGATGCATATCTTTTACTAAATGCGTACTTATACAGTTCTCTCCGGACATAAAGTCAATGAGAGCTTCTGACAGAAACCCGTCAATAACGTCTGGCCCGAGTCAGGAATTTCTGAACAGGGTTTGATGACAAGACCCACCCTACCACAGCTAAAATGACAGTAGCCTTTTAGTTTCCCTGTTTCTTAAGGTGTTCATGGTAATAAGCTCCAATATGATCCTAATGTCCACAATAAAAACAGAAATGCTTGGTAGTTCGCATTTGGCACCTTTTTAGGAGTTACACCGGCCATCCATTGGCTCACTTCATTTCTTTATGTTGAGGTTATTTTGGCTAATGTCCCCGTTGTATTTTGGAATTCTAATCTTCTTTCAGTAATTCCTGCATCTCTCCTTAATGCCAAGGAAACAGCCTCCCCCAACATATTCACCACATCACAGCTTGCCATCTCATCTTTTATGCTGGAGGTGAGACCCTTCATAAATAAGACACCAAAGTAGTCCGAGACCACCCTGGTCTGCTGCAAAGGCTTGAAACGTAACTTCATACTCACGGATGTTCCAATGTCCCTGCTTGAATTTTAGCAGTCTCTTGATAGCCTCTTCCAGTCTCACAGGAAGATCAAATAAAGGCAGGGGCGTCTAGTTAGCAGCTTCACGTAATGTTTAGCAAAAGTGGACAGCTAGCATGCGGAACAAAGGGGACTGCCAATGTGATTTCAAAAAGGAAAACGAAAAGGTAGGCAAGTCCTTAAATAGGAGTGGAGATGGAAAGCAAGCAAAGATGAAGGGTCTCTGGGGTCAGCGTGTGGATGGTCACAGCGTGCATTGATATTGATTTTTATTATGTGATGTGCACCTGCTTTATTATCTTATGTGTCTGTGCTAGTCACACATAAAGTAATTAACTAGGAAAAAAAATCATCTGTTTTCCTGAAATAAAACTAAAGCACAAATACAAATTCATTTTCAGCTGCGTTGCTCGGTGGGTTTCTGTTTCCTGAACTGTTTTGCTCTTCTGGACTGCTGATGGATTGTGTGTTTAGTGACAAACAGCAGCCATAGCTCTGAGTGTGTTTTCCAAAGCTCTGTGCGTGTGACAATTCATCTGCCACTCCTGGAGCTGTCACCTTATAGCATAGCAGATATGTTTATGTATAACGCTGGGGAAACAAAGTGTTTTATTTAAAGTATTACAAAGAAATGGGCCTGCAGCCCCCACACTACAGTGAGGCCGATCTAATTTCGTAACATTTGCAAGAGTGCAATTAATTATGGACTGTCAAAATAATACAGCAGTAACAGAATTATGCAAACATTTTGTATCACAGCTATTACCTCAAAAATATGTAATTGTGCAATTTCTTGGAATTCTTGGAATCAGGGCACAGAAAATGGCGACCTGGTAACCTTGAAGGTTGAGTCCTGCTGGTAGCAATGCACAGCCTCAGACTCTTGAGATGTGGACCGAGCAACTAGCAACATTCTGTGACTGGGTACAACTTTACAAGAGGAGCAATTGATCCATATATGTCACAACAGTCGTCTTGTAGTTCTTTACCATCTTGTGTGACCACCTCATGAAGCCACCACTGCTTTACATCTCTGAGCCACAGAATCTGAAGCTATGGGGTCACAAAGAATCGATCGCTGCTCTCAGTTAACAGCTTCTTGGCTGCATGAGAAACTGATATAAGCTTCCTCTTCCCGAGTTCTCTAAGATAAACTTAAGAGAGCTAGCAGAGCATTGGCCTTGAAATGTTGGCCATGTTTCAGTTCAGCTGGGCACAGATTGTAAAATGACTTCAGTTCACAGACACACAATGCACGCTTATCCTGACGCCTGCTGTGTCCGGGCTCTTTTATTAATCACAAGCTAATGGATGAACAGAGGAAACGAGTAAAGTTGAGGCAACATCCATCCATCCATTTTCCAACCCATTGAATCCGAACACAGGGTCACTTGGGTCTGCTGGAGCCAAATCCAGCCAACACAGGGCACAAGGCAGGAACCAATCCCGGGCAGGGTGCCAACCCACCACAGTTGAGGCAACAACCTGGTGCCAATATGTAACAAATATATAAAGAATATAAAAATCACAGCAGGCCTTTCACTGAGTGTCATAGGTCAGCCTGTAAAAATGAACAGCAGTGCTGAAGATCACAATTAACAGCAGCTTGGGCCGCACTGCTGACTGTCTGTGTGTCGGTGGTAGGCAATTATCTATTTAAAAACACACAATGAGGTTTAATGAGTCCACTGGGGTTCATTATGAGTGAAAAAGAATGTTTGAGGGTAATGAGATGTCAGAGAGGCTGCTGTAATTCCTTTAGAGACTGTATAAATATCAGCTGCAGACTCCTGCGGTCAGGTACAGCAGTCTTAGCATGTCTGTGGGTAAACGTGGAATTACTGAGGGAAATAAAATGGAATTTAAGAAGCCATATGTTGGGAACTGCTTTCCTAATAACAATGCATCTTGCTATAAATTTATGACACAGAAGTTTATGTATTTTTTTATATTTTTCTCTGTACTTCTGATCTCAGTCACTATCGGTGGAAATCTTCCTGTCGTCATTTCTATTTCTTATTTCTTGCAGCTCCACACGCCAACTAATTTTCTTCTCCTTTCACTTGCAGCAGCTGATTTCTTGGTGGGTTTGTTTGTGTTGCCCATTTCTTTGATTGTTCAGATTGAAACCTGCTGGTATTTTGGTGTGATTTACTGTTACGTTTGTCAGGCTCTTGCCAACTTGTTCAGTGTAGCCATTATTAGCCACTTGGCTTTAATATCAATTGATCGTTACATTGCTGTTTGCAATCCATTCTTTTACAGCTCAAAAATAACTCTGAATGTCACAGAGTTCACTATTGTAGTGATGTGGTTGTATTCATTTATATTTACCCCTTATATTTCCCACCCCTCAGCCAGGGCTTCACTCCCAAAGTTCTCCTAATCCTAGTAGTTTCAAGGTCATTTTTGCCCCTGTTAGGATGGGATGGCACAGGTGCGGGGTACACAGAGTTCCCAACCCCCAAGATAACCCACCCCTTGGAATGGGGCCTAACCCTCATGGTTTCCCTGCCTACACCTATTTTTGAAGGGTGATTTAAGGATGGTGAAGTAGGGGGTCCAAGTGAGCATTCAAATGACAGGGTTCACCTCTTTTTGGGACTCTAGCTTGCACTGTTGCCTTATTCCATTCCCGAACCTCAAATCAAAACCTCATTAGTAAGCATATTGGACACGGGTACCTACTTAGGAGGGGAGCCTTCAGAGGCATTTCTCTAAAGGGCTATGCAGAGGGAATGATGGTGGGCAGTGTAATAATAATAATGATAATAATATATTTTATTTATAGAGCTCCTTTGCCATGTTCAAGGTGCCTCACAGAGAACATCAGGGTTTATGTAACATGTGATACAAATATTTTCTGCACAGAACACTAAAACAGGGATATACAAAGCATAAAAGAGTAAAATGCTGAATTCAATACTAAAAGAAAAGCCTGACAAATAACATCAGTTGTGATATCAAACACACACACACACACACACACACACACACACACACACGCACACACAAACTATCCTGAACAACAGATGAGTTTTCAATTGTTTTTAAAAGAATGAATGAAGTCAGCTGATCTCATTAATGTCGGGTGGTCATTCCAAAGTCTATGAGTTCTACAGCTGAAGGCCCTGCTGGCACCCATAGAGTGCAGGTTAGTGTGGAGCACAACAAGATGGGCAAAATTAGAGGAGCTCAGTGGGTGAAGGCAGTTCGAACCCTGAGGGTTGCGGGATCCCCTCGAGGTTGCTGGATATCATGGCTGGCCTGTACACTGGTACTGCGAGTGCTGTGCAGAGTGGAGGCAGGACCTCTCTTTTTCCCAGTTGATTCTGGGATTCGTCAGCGGTGTGTTCTGCTCCTATTCTCTCAAAGCTGGACTGGGTGTTGGGCAAGGTCGTGGGGTCCAGCGGCTGTGGGGAATCTGTTGGTGAAGAAAGGTTCACGGATCTTGACTTTGCTGACGATGTTGTGATCTTCGCAGAGTCAATGAAGGCTCTGATCGGGGCACTCGAGAGACTGAGAGAGGAGTCTGAGTGTCTGGGCTTGCAAGTGTCCTGGATAAAAATCAAAATCCAGGCCTTTAATAACCTCTTGGGCACGGCCATCAGCAGTGTGTCTGTTTGCGGAGAGAATGTTGACCTCGTCGAGAGGTTTACTTACCTTGGCAGTGACATTCATGTCTCTGGTGACTCTTCCTGTGAAGATAGTAGACAGATTGGGAGAGCATGGGGTTCATGAGGTCCTGGAAATGGGTGTGTGGCACTTGGGTACCGTTGGTTTAACTTTGTGTCGAATGAACGGTTGCTCATGGAGTCCCGAATGAGGCACATTACCTGCATTGTGAGGAGTGTCAGTTACGGCCTACGGCCATGTGGCACGTTTACCCGAGGGTGATCCAGCTTGTAAGACCCTCATTGTTGGGGAGTGGCTGGACCAGGCCAATGGGTCACACACGTAACACCTGGCTGTGGCAAATAGAGGGTCATTTCCGGAGGGTGGGATTGGACTGCGTGTCTGCCTGGGGGGGGTTGCAAACCGGGATCCTGAGTTGTTTCGTTGTGTAGTGGGTGCGAAAATGCACTGTACCAGTGCATGCTCCCCAACTTGACTTTACCTGAATGGGTGAAGAGAAACAGAGTGATGGAGAAGGCAGTGTAGTCCGGTGTGAGGCCATTTAAAACTTTGTAGGTTAATAATAGAATTTGATATTCGATCCTGTAAGACACAGAGAACCAGGAATGTGAAGCAGAATGGGAGTGATGTGCTCACTGTTATTGGTCCATGTTAGGACTCTTACAGCAGAGTTTTGAATCAGCTGGAGCTGTGATATAAGATTAGAAGGGGCGCCTGCCAGCAGCGAGTTACAATAATCGATGCGGGATGTGATAAAAGCAGGGACACGAATCTCAGCATTAGAAAAGGAGAGGAATGAGCAAACACAGAACACGTGATAGAGGTGGAAATAAGAATGTTTCTTAATGTGTTTTATGTTGGTGGAATAAACAAAAGAAGAATCTAAAATCACATCAAGATTCCTTGCATCAGAAGAAGGTCTGATGAGATCCTCAACAAGAGTGACTGAAATTGAGCTCATTTTATTAAGTTGCATTTTAGTCCCAATTTGCACGAGTTCAGTTTTGTTCTATCCAGGTATTAATTTCACTGAGGCAAGTTGTGAGCTGAGAAAGCTCTGATGAAGTTCCACTCTTACCATTAAAATAAAGTTGAGTATCATCTGCATAAAAATGATAACCCAGTACTCCAAAGTTACTAATAATATAGCCAAGGGGAAGCATATCGATACAGAAGAGTAGAGGGCTGAGGACAGAGCCCTGAGGAGCCCCTTGTGTGACTGGCACTGAGGTGGACCTGCTGTTGCCTATCAATCAGATAGGACTGAAACCACTGGAGGGCAGTGCCAGAGACACCCAGCATGTTCTCCATTCTGGACAATAGAATATCATGTCTGACCCGAGTGTCAGATGCCGCACTGAGGTCTAACAGAATTAATATGCTGGTTTATCTAGAAGTTGCTGCCATAAGCAAATCATTAGTTAGCAGAAGCAGAGCAGTTTGACAGCTGTGCCGCGCCCTGAAACCAGACTGAAAGGACTCCATCAATTTATTAGAAGTTAAGTAATTGGTGAATCGGGAGGCCACAACCCGTTCAAGAACTCTTGACAGAAAAGGTAAGTGAGAAATAGGCCAGAAATTGTTAAGATTGCCAGCATCAAGGGCAGACATTTTAACACTGGTGTTACAGAAGAGATTTTAAAACTGGCTGGCACAAAGCAATGCCAAGGAATGAGTTTATTATTGTTGTAACAGTTGGGATTGTGGCATGAAGGCAGGATTTAAGAAGTGTGGTGCCTCATCTTACAAAGGAGGTCATTAACAAAGGCAGATGCGACTGGTGAGAATTTAGAGAAGGAGCAGGATGGAGTGGGAAGACAGGGAAAGATATAAATGGAGGATAGATTTATGCTAGTTGAGTTATTTAGGTTTTTATTTTTATTATGGAAAGAGGGCAAACATTTTTCACAGACTTCAGTAGAGGAGGTAACTGGGCCAGGTGCAGTTTGAAATAGTTTATTAACTACAGAGAGCAAACCCCTTTTGTTTTATCATGGCCACTTTCTGTTATTTTGCCAAAATGACTGTTGTTGGCTGCAGTTAGTGCATCTCTGTAAGCCCTGTGGTGGTCAGAGAAAGCCTGGACATGCACAGTGAGGCCAGTCTTATATGACAGCCTCTCATGGTGTCGGCCAACTGCTTTCATAAGCTGTAATTCTGAGTTGTACCATGGAGCTGAGCACTTAAAGGAAACCGCCTTATGTTTTAAAGGAGCCATTTTATCAAGTGCTGAGATAAAGAAGGGCTGCTTTATAGTTGTCAACAAGACTATCTAGTGCAGATGGATGAGGGAAAGACAGAAAAGCATTAGAAATGGTTCGTGGTTAGAGAGGCCCAAATCACTTCTGTAAGTACTGGTGACAGATAAGCCAGATGTGCAGATCAGGTCTAATATGTTACCATCACCAGATTATTTCAGCATCATAGCAAGCCAATACTTACCTGACATTTCAGCAGCACAGCAGAGTGGAGAATGTGAGATGGCTAGGATGGGGTGTGGTGGTACAAATGAGTAGTGATAGCAATGCAGAAAATTTCCAGTAGAAGCACAGACTGATGCCACTGAAGGATTAATCCAGCAAAAAAAGTAGGAGATATTATAAGATGCATGTGAAGATAATTGGCGGAATTTAGAGGTTCCTGCATATAACCATATACATATAACTGTGAGCATTGCAGATGTGATCGCCTTAGCACCACAAGCCAGGTGGGTATGATCATCAGATCATGTCTCCAGTTGAAACACATATAGCAGACATCGACAGCAGTCCAGTATATCCATTCTAATCAAGAAGACAGAACATTCCCAGTTCCTAGATTTCCATGATGCAAAGAAAATATTCACAAATCAGGCAGGAGTGGGAAGTGAAAAGAAAGTTTCATCCACTGAAGCACAAAAAAGATTCATATCAGCTGTCCCTGAGGTTGAAAACTCATTCAAGGCAAAATCCATAAAATTAAATCTAAATTCAATACACAAAGTAATCAGTTGCATCCATGAACAATACAAACAGTAACAGAAAATGAAAGAAGAGCAAGGATAGCACGAATTGTAACAAAAAGCATTGTTAATAGGGAGGAGCAGCAGCAACATACGTGCGCCAGCGTTCCCTCCACCACAAATTGTCACCTTGGCATAGTGGCTCCTATTGAGTTAGGAAATAAGTTGGGCCAGTTACATATCAAGGTGGCCATTCTTTCACATTATAAGACACATCCACTTTTTACATTCAAAAGTGGTCCATTTGAGAGTACGTTCACCACCTCCCCTTATGACCGTGGATGCCTCTGAAGAATTAGAGGTCTACCATGTGAACTCTCGCTATTGGGGATCTTGTGTGGAATGACTTGTGCATTGGCGAGGTTCTGCTCCAGAAGTCCGCTCTTGGGTATGTTCAGATCTGGTTCAAGCATCCTGGATTTGAGGCATTATTTCATGGCCATCTCCCTCTTAAACCACACAGTTGATGCAGGGGGTCTAATTAAGATTGCTTTTCTGAACTTACTTTGCTCCTTTTCATATTTAACCATTTGTTTTTGTGGATTGCAAAACTCATTTCTGACATTCTGTACTACCTAAAATGTTGTCTTGAAAGAAATCTGATTTTTTTGTGCCTTACTTCAACACAATTTTGATGTTCTTTCTTTTTACCATAGGATGCTATCTTGGTTGCCATGGACGTGTCTTTGAAAGTCACAGGGCCTGATGTCATTGACAATGATGCCCTGTCTGTATCCACGTTTTGTAGATAATTCTAAATAAATCCCTGTGTGGTTCAGGTTTTAATCTTTATAAATGTTAATGGTAGTAACAGGGACTACTAAGGAGGTACTGAGTGATTTAGAAATTGTAGAGGGAGAAGTACTGCTCAGATTAAATAGGCTAAAATCAGACAAATCTCCAGGACCAGGTAATATTTACTGCTGAGTTCAGTAGGGATATCCACCCTTGATGATATTTTTAGGAAGTCACTGTGCTCTGGGGAAATTCTGAAGAACTGGAAAATGACAAATGTTATCCATTTACATAAAAAGTGTGTCAGGGCAGATCCAAGGGTTTAAAGGCCAGTAAGTGTAATATGTATCACAGAAAAATTAATGGAAGGAATTATTAAGGATAAGATTGAGCAACACCTGGCAAGAACAGGAGTTTTATGAAATGGTCAGCATGGGTTCAGAACAGGGAGGTTGTGTTTTACTAACATGCTGAAATTCTATGAGGAGGCAACAACAGGATACGATAAAAGTGGAGCAGATGATACTATTTATCTGGACTTTCAGAAAGCATTTGATGAGGTGCCACATGAGAGGGTGGGCATCAAACTAAAAGAAGTGGCAATTCAGGGTGACGTTTTTAGATGGGTGCAGAATTGGCTCAGACACAGGAAGCAGAGGGTGATGGTGCGAGGAACCTCATCAGAATTGGCTGACGTTAAGAGTGGTGACCAGCAGGGGTCAGTGCTGGGTTCACTGCTATTTTTAATATATATAAATGATTTGGATAAGAATATAAAAACTCTTTTGGGAAAGTCTACTGACCGCAGGCAAATTTTGCCAATGGTCAACAAAGTGCCAGGAAGCCTCCAGGAGTGGGATTTGTCCCCTTAGAACTTACACTAAAAATTCTGATATGCCGGGTCACATTTGACAGGCACTGGGCCAATCCAGAAAACAGCTGACCTCGGGTGTTCTTCCTCCAGCCATGGATGAGTGATGTTGGTCCCTTAGTGCTTCCAAAAAGTGTCATTTTAGACATGAGGATAGCAATTTTGGCAACTGTCTTAGGAGGAAAGCAGCTGACCACCTCAGTGCTGCATCAGGCATAAAGGGGTCAATTTCAGACATATAGTACTTCCAGAGAACCGCCGTATGACCAGACCAGCATTCAAAAATGTATTTGGGTGTGATACTGAGGCATCCTCAATTTAGTCCAGGGACCTCAGTTTGCCACCCATCATGAAAAGTGCTCTGCTGACTCCTGAGGACATTAAAGGCCCTTAAAAATTTTAAGTCCCATTTTCTGATAGATCCAGCATATCAGGAGGGTTTCTGGGGTGGCCTGTTATTTGCCCAGGCTTCTTGGTTCTTCCTCAGCTCCTTAGGACCTAATTATTTACAATGTGTTGAATATGTCCATCACCACTGATACAGTGAAACCTTCCAGCTTGGACCCGACTTCCATAAAGGGTACCAGTAGATCAGAGAGACTTAGCAGAGAAAGGTGAGGGGAGGCTTGGCTGAAAGGGTCTGATTCCTTTCTCTTAGAGGAACCGGACACAGAGCCCCTTAGGCTGAGGGTCATACAGCTGGTGTTGACTGCCACTGGATACTCTGCTTTAGGGGGCTGTCACTGACCCATTAGGATTTCCAATGCCCCCTGCTTAGGTAAAAGTGTCATACAGCTGGATCTTCCCATACTTTGGCTGCTTTTGGTTGCAGTGGCTTTTCAGGGACGTTGTCATTTTTGACTTTCCTGTTAACATGACAGGAGAATCCTGGGGAGAGGACTTTGACAATTTGGACATCTTTCTGTCTATGGTAAGGGCATTTTTTTGGATTTAAAGACCCCCCACCCCACC
>NW_024382325.1:0-21680 GCF_016835505.1 Polypterus senegalus
TCATTTATAAGTGCAGTCATATCAATAACAAATGCTACATCTGAGAGCCACTCAATCCTGCTTACTTCAGCAATGGGTTTTCTTTTCATTTGACGAAACTCCTGAATCTCTGATTTCAGATCCCAGACCTGTTTGAGCACTTTGCCAAAGCTTAGCCACCTGACAGTTGTGTGATCAGTCTCACACTCCTCCAACAGTGTAACAAACTATCAGTGATTTAATGCCTAGCTGCCCTGATGAAATTGCATCAACCACATGATTAATTTTAGGAAATGATTTACATAGCACTTCTTGGTGAATAATACCAGGTACAAATATGAGTTTTTCTGGGCTGGATTTATCTCAGCCACTTTTTTCTGCATCCTTTTTCAAAGTCAGGCATTTTCACCTGTCAGATTAGGAGAACCATCAGCTGTCACACCAACTAACTTCTTCCACTGCAGTCGTAACATTTTTTAAAGGCACAGATCTTGCTTTTCAGTAAAGTCAGTGCAAAAGCAATTTTACTCTCATCCACTACAGTTGAGCAGGCAGGAAATGCTTAATAGATATGCAGCCACTTTTGCATGCACATACCATCTTCAGTGAATAAATCTTACTGCATAGAAGCCAGTTTCTCTGTTATTTCAAAGTCTTTCGTTATTCTTTTCACAAAAATCAGCCAGTGCACACACAGATGAACATCACAACTCTCATCCAAGGCCAAGCAGAAGAAGCTAACATTTTCCATTGTGTGATTCAGCTGTAGTAGCAGATCCTCCATAATTTCTTCAATATGTCAAGTAACCAGGGCTGCCAGATGTCCCGATTGATTGAGTTCAACATACAAATCCTGAGTTCTGCATTGCCTCTGAAAATCCCGATTGAACAAAAATTGTATGCAGAAAAAAATATCTTAATTCAATTTTAATTTTGAATATGTAGTTAAAGAGGCTCACTAAATTTTTGTAGACAGTCTGGCGTATCACCATTTATGAATAAAATCTGTAACTGTTTGATCGTGTGTGTTTGTGTAAATTGTGTGCTTGTGTTGTCGTATGCTACTCATGCTTATCATGGCTGCTCATGCTTATGTGTAATTCGTTTTCAAAGTGAAGTGATACTGATAAAGGCTTTTTGACTAACAAGGTAGGTTGTATCAGCATATTTGCACTCTATTTACATATATTATGTTGTATTATCCTTTTATATAAAAGCGGTCGGGATTGTCCTTCCGTCCCGTGAGTGCTACATGAGCAGAGTTTCACACCGCGCCCTGTCCATTTTGCAATGCGATGGGATTTGTAGTTTCGTTTTTCCAGGTAAAAGATGATTTTCTACTCCAGACTGTGCGATATCTTCTTCTTCTTTCTTACTATATAAAAGCGGTCGGGATTGTCCTTCCGTCCCGAGAGTGGAAAGCGTAGCGGTATTCCACTTATCACAGACTTACTACTTGCAGCTTGCAGTACGAAGCGACATGATGTGAGCAGAGTTCTGGTGCTCCCATCGTTCCCTTGCTTTTGTGCGCGATGCGCTGGAAAAATAGACAAAATTATGTCTCTGGAAATAATTAATGTTGATGGAGTACAAATGCCTCACTGCGTAGTAAATATCAGGAGGGTTCAAAAGGGCGACCTCAATATAGAAAAAAAGTTTAAATTTCATCACAAAAATAACAGAAACTACAAGTATTAAAGTAATACCGCTCAAATGCAATATAACCAAATTAATGAGTTTGTATAAAATATCAAATTGATCTACATATTGAATTGCCTTAAGAAGTGGTCAACTTAAAAGTCGATTGCCTTAAAAGCGGGTCAGCCTAGTATGAAACATAAAACATGTTACAAGTTATGTCAAATATACCCATACTTCTGTCACTATTTTGTATATATTCTCTTCTATATATGTGCTTATTTACATATACTTATATGTTTAGATTATATATGTTTATATATCTATATTTAAATATATCTATAAATATACAGTCATATGAAAAGTCTAGGAACCCCTCTCAGCCTGCATAATAATTTACTCAACTTTCAACAAAAAAGATAACAGCGGTATGTCTTTCATTTTATAGGAACATCTGAGGACCGGGGTGTTTTCTGAACAAAGACTTTTAGTGAAGCATTATTTAGTTGTATGAAATTAAATCAAATGTGAAAAGCTGGCTGTGCAAAAATTTGGGTCCCCTTGTAATTCTGCTGATTTGAATGCTTGTAACCGCTCAATGCTGATTACTTGCAGCATCAAATTGGTTGGATTAGCTCGTTAAGCCTTGAACTTCATAGACAGGTGTGTCCAATCATGAGAAAAGGTATTTAAGGCGGTCAATTGCAAGTTGTGCTTCCCTTTGACTCTCCTCTGAAGAGTGACAGCATGGGATCCTCAAATCAACTCTTAGAAGATCTGAAAACAAAGATTGTTCAGTATTATGGTTTAGGGGAAGGCTCTAAAAAGCTGTCTCAGAGGTTTAAACTGTCAGTTTCAACTGTAAGGAATGGAATCAGGAAATGGAAGGCCACAGGCACTGTTGCTGGTAAACCCAGGACTCGGAAGCCAAGAAAAATACAGGAGCGGCATATGAGCAGGATTGTGAGAATGGTTACAGATTCAAGTCTCACAGCACTTATCCCTTAAACACTTCTAGGAAGGCTCCGCTTTTGTAATCAACTTCACAGTTAAAACTAAGCCTTTAATTGAGAGTAGGCGTGTTGCTCAACAGCAGGAATGGGTTCATTTAGCTCTGGGTTCTGGCTGTTTAGAGAAAACACAGACATTAATGCATAAAACAGGACGGCATATGACGGGAGTGCAAAACAAAATAGCCCTATATAGTCTCATACTACTGGTGAACCAAAACAGCCACAAACTTATCTTTGGGTTCGATTTAAAGCAGGCATGACTGGCTTCAAAATAAAACCAAACGCATCATCCCCAGTGTTTTTTGGGCCATTCTAGACTCTGTGAAAGAGCGACGGACACTCGCATTTCAAGTCTCACAGCACTTACTCCTTAAACACTTCTAGGAAGGCTCTGCTTCTCTAATCGACTTTACAGTTAAACCTAAGCCTTTAATTGAGAGAAGATATGTAGCTCAACAGCAGGACTAGGTTTGTTTAGCTCTGGGTTCTGGCTGTTTAGAGAAAATGCAGACATTAATAAATAAAACAGGGCGGCATGTGAAGGGAATGCAAAACTAAATAGCCCTAAATAGTTTACTCCTGCTGGTGCAATGAAACAGCCACACAACCTTCTTTAGTTTACTTTAATGGAGGAATGAATGACTCCAAATAATATCAAAGTGGTCATCCTGGGATGACGATAGGCACTTCACCCATAGAGTTGGGTAGAAGAGAACAAAGCTTCCTGGATGAGGAGTGGAGGCAAAGAAATAAAGAAAAGTAGAAGAAGAGAATTGTGTTTCTGTTTTTGCGTAGTGCTGAACTGAGCTGTACTTTTGGTAATCTGGGGAAGATGTTTCCCATGGAAAAAGGGGAAAATAAATGTGTGTTGCACCTGCATGTGTGTCTTTTCCTGTCTGTGTCTGTTTGGGTGGCTGGGCCGCCCCGGGTTGTCCACAGCGAGCAGACGAAACATTGGCTTCTTTAAGAACGGGGACCTGTTCTGGGAGAGACTGCTTTTCTCCAAAAATAAAAGCCTATATCCAAACAGATTCAGTCCCCAGGTATTCTTTGACACTACCTCAAAGGTTTTTTTTTTTTTACTATGTATCTTTAGTCCTAATTTTTACTATAATCTCGTGTTAGACTGTGATAACACTGTAGTGGGTTCACGTATAAATATGCACTTATTAGAACTATAACAACAGAGCATTGTCTAACTTAAAAAAAACCTGGATGGAGCAGTATAAATGCAAATGACTAAATTACTATTTCACTCATAGATTTGCACTGTATTAGCACTATAATAATGGGCCATTATTTAATAAAAAAATCCGCACATGGCAGGATAAGTGTGATTAACGTAATTACCACTTCAAGCTGCTGTAACACTCCGATTCATCTTTATATATTGATACTGTATGCAAGGACGGTACTCTTCTACTAGTTCTATATCTGTTTTATAAGATTGTATAGATTTGTTTTGTCTTTTTAATTTGTTACTTATTCATGAATATTCTTGCTTCATCTTATTTGTATTTCTTTTCTTGCAACTTTCTCTTTGACATCTTGTAAAGCACTTTGAGCTCCATTCTTTGTATGGAACTGTGCTATACAAATAAATGTGTTTGTTCTTGTTGTAAGCACTGAGTCCTTGCAAACACCTTGTACTCAAACTATGATATATTTTTCTAATTTGTGTGTTCATTCAGGAGTCGAATAAACCATTCTGAAACTTTGATATTTCGCGGCTCATATCTACAATCTCATCCTGCCTGACTAGTTCATATTCAACAGAGAAGTACAAGAAACAATCTGAAAAATGTCATCGCTCTTTGTGCTATTGGGAATCATATGGATGGCACCTACCTGTTAATGACCATGAGCAGCTGACTTGTCGATCATATGTTTGTGTCACTTAGGACAAAGCCGATCAAAACCTCATAAAAGGTTACTCACCAGTGTGCTTTTCTTTTCTGTGTCTCGCCAACTCACAGTCTGCCAGTTCATTCCAAATTTGTCACCAAATGAGTCTTCTTGCCATTTTGATCCTGTAGGGAGGAAGTAAGCAGTACAAAGTGAAATGAAAGGTTCTTGTCCACCAGACATGTACACCATTTTAAAAATCAGAGCTTGGTAGAAATAAGCATTATCCTTTGTGAGGAACTGCTGAGCAAAACGTAACAACTACAAGTCAGCAGCTCTACAAAACTTTCAAATGTTTAACAAATGACAAGTCTAAAAAAAACATAAATAAATAATAATTATAATAATGGGCGGACGGTGGCGCAGTGGGTAGCGCTGCTGCCTCAGTTAGGAGACCTGGGTTCGTTTCGGGTCCTCCCTGCGTGGAGTTTGCATGTTCTCCCGTGTCTGCATGGGTTTCATCCTGGTGCTCCGGTTTCCTTCCACAGTCCAAAGACATGCAAGGTGGTGCATTGGCGATTCTAAATTGTCCCTAGTGTGTGCTTGGTGTGGGTGTGTGTGTGTGTACGCCCTGTGGTGGGCTGGCGCCCTGCCCAGTGTTTGTTTCCTGCCTTGCACCCTGTGTTGCCTGGGATTGGCTCCAGCAGACCCCCGTGACCATGTAATTAGGATGTAGTGGGTTGGATAATGAATGGATGGATGGTAATACTAATAATAATAATAATAACAATAATAATAAGCCATGGAACATCTCCCTGAGATTTTTTTTCTCATCGATCACAAATTTCATGAAGCCTCAATTGACAACACTCCACTAAGCTTCATTTTTATTTTTGTATGGACCTCGGTTACCAAGCGTGAATTGCCCCAATCCTCTGTAGTTGAATCAGTGGCGGACCGTGCATTTTACACCTAGGCCTTCAGTAGTGCTCCGTCTGAATCAATCCGACCCTCAAAAATTAATTTATGGTTATAAAAACCATCTTAATATGCAGAAATACAGTATAAAGAACCGTTGCATCGCAGATAGATAACTCCTGTAGCCACAATAAGTGCCTTTATTGAATAGACAAACCAGGGGTAAACAAGTTCCTTTCTACTGCAGCTAGAGTCGCGACACACATAAAAAACATCAATAATAACTCATAAACTTGCAATATTATTTAGGAAAATCGCAACATTTTACTCACCAAAAATTCAGATTATTTGTAAACAAAATCCATCCTCCTCTCTTTCCTCAAAAACAGTTCAATTACTCTGTAACGGATTATCCATGCGCTTCAGTTCCATCAAAAAGTCCCTTTCTATAGCCATCGAAGCTAATGCTCAAAGTCGAATCTGCCCTGTCGTATTTCTGGCATAAGTTTATATTAGCTTTAGGGCTGACAGAAGCAGTGGACACGGGAATGGTCACCGCCAAACATACCAATGTGTACAGCTGCCCCATGCTCTCATTCAGATTTTTCGGATGAAGGAAGTCAAGGAGATCAGTGGGAGATTTTCCTGCAAAATCATCCATGGCATACATTACAGTCAGTTCTGTTTTTAGCCGAGACAGATCAAAAAAGTGCTCCGTGGCTCTTGTGTTAAACTGGAGAAGGCTGCATGCAGGAAATTTTTCTTATATTCCCGAAACTTCTGGGGGTCGAGGAACATGACAGACATCAGTTTTTCGTGGTCTTGAAATCTGGGCTGTGTCTGGCAAATAATATTGTCCAAAATCCTGCCATGGAGTTGGCGGTAGTGCGCGCGAGGATCTTGCGCTTGACCTCTTCGATGCTCGGGCAGTGCGTTCAGTGGCCTCGTAGAGTTCCCAATATCGGCTTTTATCTCGCTCAGCGGTGTCACAGAACTACTTTACCCTAGCCAGACAAAGCTGCACATCCAGTTTTTCGTCCTGTAGTATTGAAAAGAGCACGTCTGAATACTCAAAAATGCAACTGAATGTGTGAAGCAAAAAACAAAACTAAAAATCATCCAGACGTGCTTTAAATCCATCAGCACAGTCCACTGTGTCCTCATCATACTCGTCATGATGCTCCACAATGTGAAGAAACAGTTCCTTTAGAGCATTTCTCTTCTCAAAGACCATATTGACCACTCTGGATGTGTACTGCCACCGTGTTGGTGCCACGCGATCTAGAAAAAAATGTAGCAAGGCCATTGAGGTGGCGAAAAAGATCTTACATTCTTTAAGCTTTGAGGGCCCCTTGAGTCAGTACTAAATTGAGCCGATGTACATAGCAGTGTATGTATAAAGCCAAAGGTGCTCTCTCTTTAACTTTAGCCTGCACCCCATTTAATCCAGAAGACATGACCGCTGCGCCGTCAAAACACTGTGCCAAAACTTTACCCAGACATTCATTTTCCAACAAAAATCTGATAAGACCTGCAATGTCATTGGCTCGCTTCCCACTGGTAACATCTTCAAATGTGACAAATCGCTCCTTGCACCTGTGCCCGTTCGTAACACAGGACCAGTGCTAGCTGCTTCGTTACTCGCGTCTGTTGTCTCATCCACCATAATACAGACGAACGGTGCTTTTTTAACGTCACTTCTTATCTCTACTCCCATCACTTCAGAAATAGCAGTGATCAAGTCGTTTTGTATTTTCCTCGGCGTCCCACTAAACA
The DNA here is from genome assembly GCF_016835505.1 of Polypterus senegalus. NCBI lineage: Eukaryota > Metazoa > Chordata > Cladistia > Polypteriformes > Polypteridae > Polypterus > Polypterus senegalus. The sequence goes on from NW_024382325.1 coordinate 7,170, forward strand.
CTTTATTGGTGGACAGGTGGTAATGTAAATCCGTGTTACTCTCAGCAATGAGAGAAACAAGCTCCACATAGTTACCTCTGTTATTGGATCCCGCGCTTTCATCGTGTCCCCGAAATGAAAGTTCCCGTTTGCCCAAAAAAATGACACAGTCTATCAGTCTTTTTAAGATTTCTCTGTTTTTCTTCACCTTTTCGTTGTGGAGCTCCGTTTCCCTGCGCACTTGCTCGTTCAGCTGTAGATCCACTCTGGTTTCACCAAAAGTTTTGGAAAGCACCGTTGCTTGTAAGTGTTCGGCAGTGCTTTGATGTCTTGTTGCTGCCTTGGTTAGGCAAGTTAAATTTACAAACCCAGTGTGGCTCCAAACACCATGTCGATCAGTGGCAAATAACAAGCACTTCCAGCAATACAATTTGCAGTGTTCCTTGGACCCTGTGAGCCAGGGGTACCTCTCGTAGTTGGTAACCTGAAAGTGGAGGACAAATCCTCTTCCTGGTTGTGACAGGCTAGCTAGCCGAGTTGTCCGACCTTTCTTAACAATGTCCAGCTTTTCTTGAAAAGTCCGTCTTGAAAATAGCCTTGAAAGTAAATCTGCCACCAAATCTATTTCTTCTCCTCCTTCAGCCATTGTGGGGTGACAAAATAGTGATTACACCATTCTGTCCAATCAGTGGGTCTGAATACGGTGGCGTTGCCGTACACCTGCTAGAGGGCCCTACTGATACCAACTCAAAATATGATTGGTTGAAGCAACAATTTAATTGACATTTAATTTGTGTTAAAGGGCCTGCAGAACGGATTGTGAAGGCCTCCGAGCAGACTTCTTTGACTTTGATTCTGCCTGGCAACAAATGATGGCTGAAATGTGATTCATTAAATGCTTTAATACGAGAATACATGTCTGGAAGCAGCACAACCATCGGAAAAGCTATGACAGACTATTTGGAATTATTTAATAAGTATTCATGGACAAAATATAATTAACATCAGTTTGTGATTCAGATATTATTTTAGGCCAGCAGAGAAGGCCTTGCATGCCCTGACAGCCCACCACTGAGTTGAATGGAAACTGCCTCAGATAAGCCCATGTCTCGATCTAAGCGCCGTTCACTCAATAAGCTCACTTTGTGTTTCATCCATGAGTTCTCTGAAGCTCCTAGCATATTGTCTCTTGGCAAAGTACTGTTATATTTGTCTCAGCTCATCTGCTGTCTACCACCCATGTTCGTCAAGTGCATTCTGCATTCTTTTGGGCTTATCATGTCCAGTACAGATAGTGGAATACTGTTGTATGATTGTTATTTTTTATTTTGTTACATGTAACAGTAAAGTGTAATTTGCTTGAAGGAAAAGTTGAAAACGTACTGAAATGAGTGCATTTAAAAAACAAAACACCCTATGATGGTAGGGACAGTCACTCTTCTACATCAACAAATTGAGTTGTTTTTAGTTGCATAGAATGAACTTCAGAGTTCAATGTTTTTTTATTTTGTTGTGTTTACACCAGAGAACATTAAACGTGCCTTCTCAGTTGATTCCAACAACATATAGAAAAAAATATAGAACAAATACAAATACAAGGCAATCTTAAACAATATGAAAACATTTCCAAAAATGGTACCCATTTGATTGCTGTGAGGCCCTGAGAGTTCAGACATCTCTCTCTCTCTCACGGCCAGTATTAAGTTTGACAAAGTTTACCCAAGACATGGTTCCTTGGATCCACAATGAAAGGGTCAAGCCAAATTGTTCCTGATCCCACCTTCAGCCCTCATGTTCTTCAGTCAGCCAACTACAAATTTGTCAACAGCAGCACAGAACTCTCTACTCAAAGGATCCCTTGACCCAAGGTGGCACCTGGCTCTGGAGATGGCTGTCATTGCAGCATGGTTCCAAAGAATCACATCCATGATTGACAGGCACCATGACCTTCAGCATGGGATATTTTGCATTTATACCAAATCTCACCCAGTTCCATCATTGGGCTACATATTCAGCATTTTCTTAGGCCTTTTCCTTGTGGTGGTGGTGAAGTCTTCATTGACCCCAATTAGAATGACACTGAACTCCATACCAATGTTCCACTTCTTCTTCTTAAGGGGATTCCTGTCCCTGTAACAGGACACATGTTGCCTGCAGATATCCAAGAACATAACATATGCATCACTCCAACTGCAGAATCAAAAAGCTGAGAGGTCAGACCCTGACAGACAGGACACGTGTAGTCAAAGTGAGACATCATTGGTTTGTATGAGGCATATAAAGAAAAAGTGTTAGTGCTGGAAATAGTGAGTTGCTGTGTGGTGTACCGAGGAGTGATAGACATTGTAGTCCTCACTCGTACTTATGGGGACAGGACCCTATGTAGAATACTAGCGAGACAGGAGGTAAGGCGTCATTCATTCATAACTGTGTGATAAGATCTGTGCATGTATCTGGGTGTTAATCTTAACATGCAAGTGTTGACCGATATAACTATCAATCAATCAACATTTATTTATATAGCACAAAAAAATGTAGCTCAAAGTGCTTTACAAAATGAATAGAAAAATAGAAGACACAATAAAAAATAAACATAAGTCAACATTAATTAACATAGAATAAGTAAGGTCCGATGGCCAGGGTGGACAGAAAAAACAAAAAAAACTCCAAAAGCTGGAGAAAAAAAATAAAATCTGTAGGGATTCCAGACCACGAGACCGCCCAGTCCCCTCTGGGCAATCTACCTAACATAAATCAAACAGTCCTCTTTGTATTTAGGGTTTTCATGGAAAGACCTGGGGCCTCATGTATAACGGCGTGCGTAGAACTCGCACTATAACATGACGTAAGCACAAAAGCCGAAATGTGCTTACGCACAGAAAAATCCAGATGCAGGAATCTGTGCGTACTCCAACTTCCACGTTCTTCCGCTACATAAATCCCGATCAGCGTGAAAAGTAGCTCGTGCACGCTTTATGTAACGCCCCAACTCCTCCCAGAATTACGCCTCTTTGAATATGCAAATCAATATAAATCGCCCTTAAGCGCAGCCTTCTGTGAAAAGACAATGGGAAAAGCACGGGGGGAAACATAAGAATTTCAGCGAATACCAAGTGGAGGCAAAAGAAAAACATACTATTTGTTCAAATAAACCGTGGTATAATCAACAAAAGGAAGTTGATCGAGTGACATAGAGTGTTGGAGAAACTTGAAAGCTCACATTCACAAATCGCACAGTGCCGGAAATAAAAAGAAGTCACATATCAAAGTCGCCGTGAAAAGCCGAGTTGTAAGCCCACTGTCTGAGTGTCATATGAAAGCTTATTAGGGTACAGAGAAAAAAGGCACACAGTGGGGAAAAAGCACGAAATGTCAACTTCAATCTCGACACTTTAATCACGTAGTTTATTTTGTCATTAAAGTAGAACATCATAAACTTCATCTTAAAATCGTTTAATTAACCAGTTTCTCAAATCACATCGTAATTAAAGTAGCACGTTAAATGCTTTGTTTTGTATTTGATCTTCTATGTGTTCTATGTGTGTGAATCACTACTTGCTTCTTAAACCGGCTCTCTTCCTCCAACTGGACACAGAATCCATTACATTCATGATATTACAGCTCTCTGAATAACTAAAATACTGAGATGTATACGTGATGTCATTTTCATGATGATAGGAGTTAAAGCACGTTATTAAACATGTGTTTCACTTCGATGAAATAATTTATTGCAGCAGTACTCAGGGGCGGCTCTAGGCTTGTGGTGGCACTGGGCAGAGGAAGAATCGGTGGCTCCTTAAGCCTGCCAATGTCAGTAAGGTAGCTTATGCGGTGGAAGGCTACGTTGTGCAGACACTGCATAGCCGCCTCGTGCTCATGACACAAGCATTTAACTTTTGCGAAATTTGTCGCTGTGTTTTTGCTGTGTTGTTATTTTCTCTTTCTGTTTTATATTCAATATATATTGGCGTAGCCGTCACTGCAGTCAGTGCTTTTCTTTCCCCAAGCTAACCGATCGCCACACAATCAGCTCTGTAATAGAAGTTAAGCCATCTGTAAGCTTAGCGCCGATTCTTCAAAACGTTTAAAGAACATTGAAATATCTTCGTAGTACATGTTTAATTATTCTATCCTTAACGACACTCCCAGTGAAGAATATAGATTATTTAAATGAAGTTAAAGTTTATCTGTATAATTTAATAAACATATTTTGCTGCATTTCGTCTTAAAAATGATATTGTCATCATATGTAAATACGCGCTTTATAAAGTGGCTTAGGTTGTGCGATATTATAACTGTAGTGCAAGTTTACAGTGGGGTGATTGTACTTATAAGTACAAACAGTTCTACAAGGAGCAATTGATTGAGTGCATTTAAAGTTCTTGGGATGAAACTGTTTCCTGTCCATACAGGAAAGGCTTTGAAGCGTTTTTCAGTGGCTGAGACAGCATGTCCTTGAAGCTGTATACCGATAATTCCCTTTCCGATCAGCTGCTGTTGTGATTCACACTCAGATACAGTGATATAAATACTCCGAGTCGTGCAGTGAGAGTAATATGGAAAAAGATGATCAGCTGTGGCAACTCCTAACGGGAGGAGCTAGAAGAAGAAGAAGAAGAAAAGAAACAACGCTAAAGCAGTTATAGTATTTAGAATAGTTTGACCATTCTGTGGACCATTATATTGTTACAAGTTAATTACAATCAGATGCATTACACTAATAAACAATATGCGGTTAGTTTCGGTGTATTTATAAAGCGCGTCAGGAAAATAAGGTGTAACCACACAGGAACAGTAGCACTGCTTTGACGCTGGGTGCCGCCAGTCTGCAAAACTGAGCGGAGAACTTGCTTACGACAAGGCATGAGGTATCGTGGAAAAGTGTGTGGCTTTACGCCAAGTGTAGGTTTTTTTTACATCACGATTTGAATGTGGAAAAGTTCTTACACAACATTTCTGTGCGTACGCACCGTTTATACATGAGGCCCCTGATGATGATGGTCACGTAGACTTCTGGCTTTCAGTCCATCAATGTTGGTGCATCATGATGCTTTGAGTAGCCTGCGCCACCACAAAGAAACAGGAAAAAGAAACAGAAGAGAGAGTAGGGGTCAGTACGGATTTTGGAGCCACTGTGAATAGTTATTATGAAGAACTGAACATACAGAGTATCAGTATTAAGTTAAAGTGAAGTTATAAAAAGGCCATGTTAAAGTAATGTGTTTTCAGCAGTTTTTTAAAGTGGCGAATTCTATTGGCAGGCTATTCCAGATTTTAGGTGCATAACAGCAGAAGGCCGCCTCACCACTTCTTTTAAGTTTAGCTTTTGGAATTATAAGGAGACACTCATTTGAAGATCTATGGTTACGATTTGGAATATAACGTGTCAGGCATTCCGATATATAAGATGGAGCGAGATTATTTAAGGCTTTATAAACCATAAGCAGTATTTTAAAGTCAATCCTTATTGACACAGGCAACCAGTGTAGTGACAACTACTAGTAACTATCCTGTTAAGTCTCACTCGTCAGTCAATAACACAAATTTAAACGTACTAATGCACCTTCGAGCTCATATGAAACAGGCCACAGCAGACAAAACCTCATCCAACACATCAGTACAAAAACTGCAAGCACACAGGCACCAAACATGACACAATGGAAATCTGCAAAGATAAAAAAGGCTCTTTTAAAAAGTAAATGAAAGCAAAAATGAATGACTTCTCTGTATGACATGCAGGATCCCTAGGCTAGTAAAAAGCAGATGAGATGTCGGCTTAAAATTCAGCTATCAAGGCATTTCATTGTATTAATGATAGGGGTGCTCTGATCAAGTTTTTTAAGTCCGATGCCAATCATTGATTTCACGTTACTTGATCTGCTGATATTTTTTTTATCCCTAAAAACAAGTTTTTACACTAGTATCCTGCATAACCAGAAAAAAAGTTTTATGACATATATTAAAGTTAAATGTTCATTTATTAACAAAATTAAATTCTGTAGACTTATTCTTCAGTCACCATAAAATGGTAAAATACAATTTCCTTAAATTACGGGGAGAGACAAAAAGAAGTATCACATTTCAAACATCTATCCTACACAAACACTACAAGATAAAATAAATATCATTATGACACAAGAAAGGGTATACAAAATAGATTTTTTCACGGTGTTTTAAAAATGTCTTCAAGGTGGTGACCATCATTAGCGATACACTCTTAGAAGATTTCTGAATGTTCGCATGAATCGTTCAGCCATTTCAAGGAGAAATAGCGGTGATTTTGTGGTTAATAGCATCCTTGAGGGCTTCAAGATTTTGAGATTGGTGTGTGTGTGCATACCTTTGACTTGAGATCCACAAGAACAAAATTGCACAGAGCGAGGTCAGGCAAATGTGAAGGCCACCTGACATCGCCACACAGGGAGATCAGCTTCCCCGGAAACATCAATTCGCAAAACTTGTATGGATCTCCGTGCCATATGATCAGTTGCTCCATCCTGTTGACACCATGCATCCACCACACCCATTTCTTCCAGTTGGGGCCTCAAAAAAGCTCTAGCATTTCAATGTAACGTTCTGAAGTGGCAGTGACCCTTGCCCCCCCCACCACGAAATGCGAAATTCTGTAGCGGTGCACCAAACTATAACAGGCACACTGTCCAGGAAATTCTGATAAAGTTCATGAGGGTTGTTTTCAGCCCAATAGCGAAAGTTTGGCTTATTTACACAACTATTAAAATGGAAATGTGCCTCATTGCTTCGGACATCTCGCCGAACGGTGCGTAGAATGTTTGTGCACAACTCTCTATGGCTCTCCCAGTCTCTCTCAGTGAGTTCCTGCACTGCCATTGTTTTGTATGGATGGAAATGAAGGTCCTCATACAAAATCCTCTTTTAAGACATGTTGGAAATACCTAATGCAGAAGCAGGTTTGGGAGCTGAATGTCTAGGAGGCAAAATTGATGCCCTTACAGCTAGGATGTTTTCAGGCATTCATACAGTCTAAGGACAGTCTGGAGATTTCTGTTTAATGTTGTACCTGTCTGTCTAAATTTAGCCACCCACTGAAGAATCGTTCTCCGATTTGGGACATCACCATTAGGAGGAATGCTGAAGTGCATTTGGAAGGCGCATTGTGTAGTGATGATGGATTCGTTGTTTTTGAAGAAAGCTTCGACAGTGAAACCACAGTGTGCACCAAACCAAGGTATGTTGCTGAATGAAAACTACAAGGGATCGCCTATCAAAGGACCTCCACCACACCTCCCCCCCACCATGACTACCTCTGTGTCATGCAATTACCTTGAGAAATGTGGTACTTCATTTTGGCTCACCCTGTACATTGTGGTGGACAGCTGGAACCCTTGCCTATGTGTTGGAAGGAATGGGGAAGAGAGTGGGCTGAGGACATTATCTCTCCAGGAACACTAGAGGGTGCTCTGTGAAAGAAGCCAGCTGCTACTGCTGAGGGAAGGCATTTCCCCACGGGAAAAACATAAATAAAAACATGAGTGCTGACTTGTGTCCGTCTGTGTAGGGTTTGGGTTGCAGGAGCACCCTCTGCAGGCCACAACATAATTTACTATGTACAAAAATATTTATGTGTAATACACATGGCATAAAAAGAAAATCAAAAGCTCATAATTTATGGCTGTCATATTATTTATTTTTTCTGTAATGTGCCTATCTGAAACAAGGCTTAATTAAAAAAGTAGTTTTCACCATTTCTAACATATGTAGATATATTTTCTCACACAATCTAATGATTTTGGCAATCAAATGCTGCTTAAATGTAAATATACATACACCTATAGGTTTTAATCATTTTAAATCATTAATTGCACTACAGCTTTTTGCTGTTAAAATATATGTTTGCTATATGTATATTGATGCTTTTTTCTTTTTAATGGACTGAAATCTTGCCGTGCCCACAAGGTCCCCTTGCTCAAGAAGCCACATATACAGGCCCCTCAGCATAAGTTTGTCAATGAACATTAGATTTCAATCCATTACAGCATAGTGCATTACCAATGGGGCTCACTTTTCTTATGGTCATCCTCACCCCATGAAGCAAGATCTTGCATGGAGCTCCAGACTGAGGGTGATTAATGGTCATTTTATGTTTCTTCCATTTCCAAATAATTACACCAACAGTTGTCACCTTCTCACCAAGATTCTTGCTGAAGGTATTGTAGCCCATACCAACTTTGTGCAGGTCTACAATTTTGTCCCACACATCCTTTGACAGCTCTTTGGTTTTGCCCATGGTGGTAGAGAGGTTGTAATGGATTATACACATAACTAATTGAGATCAGGAGAATCTGTGATTGATTGATTTATTGATTGTAACCTGTGTCCCACATGGGCACATAACCAAACTGTGGGAGCTAGATTTCTGGTTGGGTTGTAGGGCATCAAATACTTTTTTTTCTCAATAACATGCAAATCAACTTATAACTTATGTAATGTGTCTTTCTTGGATTTTTGGTTGATATTCTGTCACTCTCCATTTAAATAAAACTGTCCTAAAATTAGACACTGTTTATTTTTTTGTAAGTGAGCAAACTTACAAATTCAGCATGGGATCAAATACTTACAGTATTTCCCCCACTGTACATAGAGCCCCATGTTTGAAAAGTTATTCACAGTGTGAGAGCAGCACTAGCTCAAATATGGCTACTGCAATGGCCAAGCAGTGGTGGGTTGGACCACCAGACCAAAGCTGCTATAGCTGATCCAGGGGTCCCTCCAAACTCCAGACTACCAAAGCAGGGAAGATGAAGCAGCACAAGAAACAGACAAAAAGTTCTAAGGATACATATTATACAATTCCAGAATTGGAAACAACTCATTACACAGAGACAACATACAAATCACGGTTGGGTGACAAATTCTACTAACACATAACTTCATGCCACAAACAAGAATCAAACAAATAAAACAGGACATTGTTGCTAACTTAAAGACACAAACAGAAACTAACCCAGAGTCATGCAACTCACAGACAAATAAAACAATCAATGCAAACCATAAACATCTCAGACAAAGTTAGCAACGAACCAACCAAGACACCATCCATCGAGGACTACTACACAAACTGACAGAAGACATTGAGATTTATACAAAATGAGGGGCGAAGCCCGCACGTGTTCCCTTATACTAAAAGCTATTGAACACAAACTTTAAGCTACCAAAAACTCATTCACGAAAATTCACTTACACAACATGGACACTCAAAACACTAACAAGTGCACAGATGTTGAAAAAGGCATCTGCAGCCTCCACCATCACCCACACTGGAATAAAAATACGAGAACATCACACCCACCCAGGAAACCTACCTGGCAACAGCGAATAGAAGACACAGATTAGGAACATCAGACATAACTTACATATTAACACAGCACAAGAACAGACAAACAAAACTTCAAAGAAACCTTTAAAATAATAGAATAAAGAAACACAGAAAAAACAAAAAGAGAATAAAGGAACACAGGAAACACAAAAAGCACAATGAACAAAGACAAACACATAGATACTATTAAACAAAAAACAGAAGCTAAAACAGTACAAATTATGCACACTATGAAAACATCCATCCATCCATTTTCCAACCCGCTATATCCTAATACAGAGTCATGGGGGTCTGCTGGAGCCAATCCCAGCCAGCACAGGGCACAAGACAGGAACAAACCCCGCGAAGGGCACAAGCCCACCCAGGACACACACACACACACCAAGCACAATTTAGGATCACAAATGCACCTAACCTGCATGTCTTTGGACTGTAGGAGGAAACTGGAGAACGCGGATGAAACCCATGCAGACATGGGGAGAACATTCAAACTCCATGTAGGGAGGACCCTGGAAGCGAACCCAGGTCTCCTAACTGCGAGGCAGCAGCGCTACCTCTGCGTCACCATGCTGCCCACTTTGAAAATACCACAACTTTATTTTAAAACCATGAAAAACTCAGATAGACACATATTCACCACCACAATAGTGGAATACCTGGGGCCTCATGTATAAACGGTGTGTATGCCTGATGATGATGGTCACGTAGACTTCTGGCTTTCAGTCCATCAATGTTGGTGCATCATGATGCTTTGAGTAGCCTGCGCCACCACAAAGAAACAGGAAAAAGAAACAGAAGAGAGAGTAGGGGTCAGTACGGATTTTGGAGCCACTGTGAATAGTTATTATGAAGAACTGAACATACAGAGTATCAGTATTAAGTTAAAGTGAAGTTATAAAAAGGCCATGTTAAAGTAATGTGTTTTCAGCAGTTTTTTAAAGTGGCGAATTCTATTGGCAGGCTATTCCAGATTTTAGGTGCATAACAGCAGAAGGCCGCCTCACCACTTCTTTTAAGTTTAGCTTTTGGAATTATAAGGAGACACTCATTTGAAGATCTATGGTTACGATTTGGAATATAACGTGTCAGGCATTCCGATATATAAGATGGAGCGAGATTATTTAAGGCTTTATAAACCATAAGCAGTATTTTAAAGTCAATCCTTATTGACACAGGCAACCAGTGTAGTGACAACTACTAGTAACTATCCTGTTAAGTCTCACTCGTCAGTCAATAACACAAATTTAAACGTACTAATGCACCTTCGAGCTCATATGAAACAGGCCACAGCAGACAAAACCTCATCCAACACATCAGTACAAAAACTGCAAGCACACAGGCACCAAACATGACACAATGGAAATCTGCAAAGATAAAAAAGGCTCTTTTAAAAAGTAAATGAAAGCAAAAATGAATGACTTCTCTGTATGACATGCAGGATCCCTAGGCTAGTAAAAGCAGATGAGATGTCGGCTTAAAATTCAGCTATCAAGGCATTTCATTGTATTAATGATAGGGTGCTCTGATCAAGTTTTTAAGTCCGATGCCAATCATTGATTTCCGTTACTTGATCTGCTGATATTTTTTATCCCTAAAAACAAGTTTTACACTAGTATCCTGCATAACCAGACAAAAAAAAGTTTTATGACATATATTAAAGTTAAATGTTCATTTATTAACAAAATTAAATTCTGTAGACTTATTCTTCAGTCACCATAAAATGGTAAAATACAATTTCCTTAAATTACGGGGAGAGACAAAAGAAGTATCACATTTCAAACATTTATCCTACACAAACACTACAAGATAAAATAAATATCATTATGACACAAGAAAGGGTATACAAAATAGATTTTTTCACGGTGTTTTAAAAATGTCTTCAAGGTGGTGACCATCATTAGCGATACACTCTTAGAGAAGATTTCTGAATGTTCGCATGAATCGTTCAGCCATTTCAAGGGAAATAGCGGTGATTTTGTGGTTAATAGCATCCTTGAGGGCTTCAAGATTTTGAGATTGGTGTGTGTGTGCATACCTTTGACTTGAGATCCACAAGAACAAAATTGCACAGAGCGAGGTCAGGCAAATGTGAAGGCCACCTGACATCGCCACACAGGGAGATCAGCTTCCCCGGAAACATCAATTCGCAAAACTTGTATGGATCTCCGTGCCATATGATCAGTTGCTCCATCCTGTTGACACCATGCATCCACCACACCCATTTCTTCCAGTTGGGGCCTCAAAAAAGCTCTAGCATTTCAATGTAACGTTCTGAAGTGGCAGTGACCCTTGCCCCCCCCACCACGAAATGCGAAATTCTGTAGCGGTGCACCAAACTATAACAGGCACACTGTCCAGGAAATTCTGATAAAGTTCATGAGGGTTGTTTTCAGCCCAATAGCGAAAGTTTGGCTTATTTACACAACTATTAAAATGGAAATGTGCCTCATTGCTTCGGACATCTCGCCGAACGGTGCGTAGAATGTTTGTGCACAACTCTCTATGGCTCTCCCAGTCTCTCTCAGTGAGTTCCTGCACTGCCATTGTTTTGTATGGATGGAAATGAAGGTCCTCATACAAAATCCTCTTTTAAGACATGTTGGAAATACCTAATGCAGAAGCAGGTTTGGGAGCTGAATGTCTAGGAGGCAAAATTGATGCCCTTACAGCTAGGATGTTTTCAGGCATTCATACAGTCTAAGGACAGTCTGGAGATTTCTGTTTAATGTTGTACCTGTCTGTCTAAATTTAGCCACCCACTGAAGAATCGTTCTCCGATTTGGGACATCACCATTAGGAGGAATGCTGAAGTGCATTTGGAAGGCGCATTGTGTAGTGATGATGGATTCGTTGTTTTTGAAGAAAGCGACAGTGAAACCACAGTGTGCACCAAACCAAGGTATGTTGCTGAATGAAAACTACAAGGGATCGCCTATCAAAGGACCTCCACCACACCTCCCCCCCACCATGACTACCTCTGTGTCATGCAATTACCTTGAGAAATGTGGTACTTCATTTTGGCTCACCCTGTACATTGTGGTGGACAGCTGGAACCCTTGCCTATGTGTTGGAAGGAATGGGGAAGAGAGTGGGCTGAGGACATTATCTCTCCAGGAACACTAGAGGGTGCTCTGTGAAAGAAGCCAGCTGCTACTGCTGAGGGAAGGCATTTCCCCACGGAAAAACATAAATAAAAACATGAGTGCTGACTTGTGTCCGTCTGTGTAGGGTTTGGGTTGCAGGAGCACCCTCTGCAGGCCACAACATAATTTACTATGTACAAAAATATTTATGTGTAATACACATGGCATAAAAGAAAATCAAAAGCTCATAATTTATGGCTGTCATATTATTTATTTTTTCTGTAATGTGCCTATCTGAAACAAGGCTTAATTAAAAAAGTAGTTTTCACCATTTCTAACATATGTAGATATATTTTCTCACACAATCTAATGATTTTGGCAATCAAATGCTGCTTAAATGTAAATATACATACACCTATAGGTTTTAATCATTTTAAATCATTAATTGCACTACAGCTTTTTGCTGTTAAAATATATGTTTGCTATATGTATATTGATGCTTTTTTCTTTTTAATGGACTGAAATCTTGCCGTGCCCACAAGGTCCCCTTGCTCAAGAAGCCACATATACAGGCCCCTCAGCATAAGTTTGTCAATGAACATTAGATTTCAATCCATTACAGCATAGTGCATTACCAATGGGGCTCACTTTTCTTATGGTCATCCTCACCCCATGAAGCAAGATCTTGCATGGAGCTCCAGACTGAGGGTGATTAATGGTCATTTTATGTTTCTTCCATTTCCAAATAATTACACCAACAGTTGTCACCTTCTCACCAAGATTCTTGCTGAAGGTATTGTAGCCTACCAACTTTGTGCAGGTCTACAATTTTGTCCACACATCCTTTGACAGCTCTTTGGTTTTGCCCATGGTGGTAGAGAGGTTGTAATGGATTATACACATAACTAATTGAGATCAGGAGAATCTGTGATTGATTGATTTATTGATTGTAACCTGTGTCCCACATGGGCACATAACCAAACTGTGGGAGCTAGATTTCTGGTTGGGTTGTAGGGCATCAAATACTTTTTTTTCTCAATAACATGCAAATCAACTTATAACTTATGTAATGTGTCTTTCTTGGATTTTTGGTTGATATTCTGTCACTCTCCATTTAAATAAAACTGTCCTAAAATTAGACACTGTTTATTTTTTGTAAGTGAGCAAACTTACAAATTCAGCATGGGATCAAATACTTACAGTATTTCCCCCACTGTACATAGAGCCCCATGTTTGAAAAGTTATTCACAGTGTGAGAGCAGCACTAGCTCAAATATGGCTACTGCAATGGCCAAGCAGTGGTGGGTTGGACCACCAGACCAAAGCTGCTATAGCTGATCCAGGGGTCCCTCCAAACTCCAGACTACCAAAGCAGGGAAGATGAAGCAGCACAAGAAACAGACAAAAAGTTCTAAGGATACATATTATACAATTCCAGAATTGGAAACAACTCATTACACAGAGACAACATACAAATCACGGTTGGGTGACAAATTCTACTAACACATAACTTCATGCCACAAACAAGAATCAAACAAATAAAACAGGACATTGTTGCTAACTTAAAGACACAAACAGAAACTAACCCAGAGTCATGCAACTCACAGACAAATAAAACAATCAATGCAAACCATAAACATCTCAGACAAAGTTAGCAACGAACCAACCAAGACACCATCCATCGAGGACTACTACACAAACTGACAGAAGACATTGAGATTTATACAAAATGAGGGACGAAGCGCACGTGTTCCCTTATACTAAAAGCTATTGAACACAAACTTTCGCTACCAAAAAACTCATTCACGAAAATTCACTTACACAACATGGACACTCAAAACACTAACAAGTGCACAGATGTTGAAAAAGGCATCTGCAGCCTCCACCATCACCCACACTGGAATAAAAATACGAGAACATCACACCCACCCAGGAAACCTACCTGGCAACAGCGAATAGAAGACACAGATTAGGAACATCAGACATAACTTACACGTATTAACACAGCACAAGAACAGACAAACAAAACTTCAAAGAAACCTTTAAAATAATAGAATAAAGAAACACAGAAAAAACAAAAAGAGAATAAAGGAA